>NC_141148.1:137805817-137957622 GCF_053477565.2 Lygodium microphyllum
TATCAGTCAATACAGTTCAATTTAAACTTCCTTCTTCCTTGCAGATGAACTCATGCCAAATAACAAACATTTCCCTTGCTAAGATGTGCAATTAGCAATGATAACTTCCTAGTAATTTGAGCAATGAAAGAAACCTTTCATGAATTTAACCATTTACGATGATTCGTTGCGAAAGGAATAAGACTAATGGTGGAAGATATAATTTCTATACCTTTAGGATTTAACTAAAATATACTACTATAGTAAATGGATAATCTTGTTGTAATTTATAATGCTTGATGCAATTCGAAGGAAACTAAGTTCTATACATTATCATTCATTCAAATAAGCTAAACTCCTTCATTACAAATAACTCGGACAAATATATCCTATCCCTAACAATTTCTCTTTGCATGATCGACTTAAAACCAAATTAAAGTCAAGAAGAAAAACCTGGTTATGGGGTGAGATATCCACATGGATACCGGGAGATGACCCTCCCGCGACTACGCCTTGGACTTTCTTAGAAGGCATCGCAATTGTAGTCCGTCAAACGTGGAAGCAGCTTTACACTTCTTTCGGAATTCCACCGTCGCTCCCTTGCACCGTTTCCGTCGAAAGTAGTTTTAGAAGGCTCCCTCGAGGCTTTAGAGCGGGAAAGGAAGGTGTTTAAAAAAAAACACTCAGCACTCTCTTCCCTTTTACAAGTGGGGGAAGAAGAACAAAAACTCCAAGGTATTTTGCGATTTTGAAGGAAAGGCTAAGGACAAATTCTCTTGGGGGGAAAAGGGCCTTATAGAATTCTAAGGGAGGAACTCCAAGGGGGGGCGAAAGTAGCTTTAAAGGTTATTGGAAAAGGGGGCCTAAGGAGGCCTTAGGAGAAGATATAAGGGGGTAGTTTGAGGGTTATAATGAGCAAGGGCCCTAAGGGGGAAATAAAAATTGGGAAGATGAGACCTTTACGGAAAAAAAACCCTTTTATGGGGGAAAATCTCCAATCCCACAGGAAGGGGCCCTAGGGGGTTTTTTGTTTAAGACACGGGGGGGGGGGGGTAAGGTGGGTTTGAACTAGGGGAAAGGGGCTTTTAGGGATTATAAATGGGGGGAAAAAAAAGTAACAAGACCCTTAAGGCCTTCGTGCTCTAGGGGGGAGTGACTCCAAAGTGAAAGGAAATGGGTTTTAGCATGAGGGTGAAAGGGGACTTAAGGGGTTTTTAAAACCCAGCAGGGGGGGGTTCTAATACCCATGGAAAAGGGGTTTTTGACATGGGGGGTGAAAGGGGGATTAGGGGGTTTTGTGGGGAAATTTTTAAGTCCGGGAGAAAAAAGAAAAGGTGAAAAGGGGCTTATTAAGCCCTTTGGAAGCTTCCAAGAAGCTTCTAGGAAGCTTCTACTTCCCACGTGGAAGGAAAGGTAAGTTCAAGAAGGATTATGGCGACGACTGACGGGGGGGATTATGGTGTTATGGCGGGGGTGGTTGGTAGTGGAGCGGGGACTGGGCGTGGCAAGCGGCAATTCCCAGAGGCAAGCGGCATCTTCAGCCTGCGGCCTAACCAGCACGATGGCGTTCTCCCCTTCCTCAGCACAGCAGCCTCCACAACACGGCCCTTCTTCCTCCTGTTCGGCAGCCTCCTCCTTAAAGTGCCCTACTCTCCCTCCTCTCTCCTCAGCACGGCAATGGCAGCACCAGAGTCCTTCTTCTCTCTCCGTTCATCTCCTTCACAGCGTGTGGACAGTCCTCCCTCAGCTTCGTCCCCCTCGATTTAAATAGGGGAGGGGAGGGGGATCCTCCCTCCCCTGCGTGGCATCACGCATGCCTCTCCCTCACATTAAGCTCCACCAAGGAGATTAATCACTCCTTCTATTCCCCTTCCCCTCCAGCTCGTCAGTCGTTGGGGGGATAAGGGGGAAAAAAAAAATCATTTATCCAATTTCGTTTTTATTGAGGCAGTACATGCGGCCCTTCGGGATATTACATTCTCTCCCCCTTAGAAGAATCGAGATGTCCTCATCTCGAGATAAACTAGGGATACTGATGGACGAGAGTGCCTTCATCTACCCTGGTGGCATCCTCTTCGGAATAATCTTTCCACTGGACGAGGCATTCTCTTAAGGTTCTAGATCTTAACTGTCTCTCCCTAACATCTAAGATCCTATCCGGCCTTAGTTCAAGGACTCCTTGACTAGGCATTACAATTTGTTGGTCATCAAGTACATGATTAGGGTTGGGTACATATTTTTTCAATAGGGTGATATGGAATACATTATGAACCTTTAGGTTCTCAGGGAGTTGCAATCTATAAGCATTGGGTCCTAGGCATTTGAGGATTTTGTACGGCCCACAATACCTTGGACTTAGCTTCTTGCATTCTCGTAGGGATAGAGAACTCTTTTTAGGGCGTACACGAATGAAGACCATGTCTCCTTCTTTGAAGACTCTTTCTTGACATTTGAAACCTGCGTATGCCTTTTGTCTATCCTTGGCCGCTTGTATGTCTTGTCTTATTGACTTTATTTGATCATCCATGCCTTCCAACATCTGTCTTGACGCTTCAACTCTTAGGGTTGGATCAGAAAAGTTTAGGGGACTTCTGCAATCATGACCATATAATGCTTGAAAAGGGGTCATCTGAATGCTCTGCTGGTAAGAAGCATTGTAGGCAAATTCAACCAAAAGCAAGTATTGAATCCACCTCTTCGGCTCTCGACAGTAGTATGCCCTAAGCATATCTTCGATGATTTGATTTACTCACTCTGTTTGGCCATCCGTTTGGGGATGGTAAGCGGTGCTAAAACAGATTTGAGTCCCAATAGCTTCAAAGATAGCTCTCCAGAAGTGTGATGTGAAGAGAGAATCTCGATCACTAATGATTCTTCTAGGTAACCCATGTAGTTTGAATATCTCCTTGATAAACAATCTTGCAATGTCGGAGGCTTTATAGTTTGTCTTTATTGGAATCAGGTGTGCAACCTTGGTAAGCATGTCAACCACAACCATAATGGAATTGTATCCTCCTTGGACTTGGGGTAGGCCCACAACAAAATCCATACTGATGAATTCCCATTTCATTTGGGGAATGTCAAGCGGTTGTAGTTTCCCTGGCATCATGACATGTTCTGCTTTGATACGTTGGCAAGACAAACACTCAGTGACATATTTGAGAACGCCACCTTTTAGTCTCTCCCAATGGTAGCTCTTTCTAATTGCATTAAGAGTCTTAGTATAGCTAGGATATCCTGCGAAAGGAGAATCATGAGCTTCCCATAATATCTTCTGCTTAAGTGAGTGGCTTGCTGGTATACACAGCCGTGTTCTGTAGTAGACAAGTCCATTATCAATGGAAAATTCCTGATACTTAGCTTGCAACTTCTGATTCTGTTCCTTGGTAGATATTTCCTTTATCATTGTTTGGTAGGCCAAATCATGGCATGCTTCCTCTCTAGCTAGTTCAAGTATAGGGTTGTTTGGCATAGATACTTTTGTAGCCAGAGATCTGGCTGTTGATGGATTCTGCAAGATTAGGGAATTTAGGAATGCCTTGCGACTGAGTGCATCAGCAACTACATTCTCCTTCCCTGGTCGGTACTTGATTTCAAAATCATATTCCTCCAATACTTCAATCCACCGACGTTGCCTCATGTTGAGTTCGTTCTGGGTAAAAATCCATTTGAGACTCTTATGATCAGTTACTAGAGTAAACTTGTTACCCAACAGGTAGTGTCTCTAAAGCTTTAGAGTATGGATGACAGCTAGTAATTCTAGATCATGCGTGGCATAATTCTTTTCATGACTCTTCAATTTCCTTGAAGAGTATGCTACTGGATGACCTTCCTGCATAAGTACACACCCCAAGGCAAGAATGCTAGCATCAGTTACTACCTGGAACTCCTTATTGAGGTCAGGAAGTTTTAGAATAGGTGCTGATACCAAACTTTGCTTCAATTTTTCGAAGCTATTTTGTTTGGAAGTTGACCATGTAATGGAAGTCTGCTTCTTTAGTAAGTCTGTAAGAGGTGCTGCAATCAAAGCATAGTTTTTGATGAAGACCCTATACCATCCTGTCAATCCAAGAAAGCTACATATCTCTTTGACAGATACTGGTATTGGCCATTCAAGCACATCTCTGACCTTGGCTGGGTCTACCGATATTCCTTTTGATGATACTATGAATCCCAAATATTCAATCTGACGCTTGAAGAATGCACACTTCTTCATTTTTACATACAGCTTATGAGACCTCATTGTCTCAAGGACAATCCGAAGTTGAGGTTCATGATCTTCTTCCTGTTTAGAATAGACTAAAGTGTCATCGAAGAAGACAAGTACGAAATCATCAAGATATGGTCTAAAGATATCTTGCATTAATCTATTGAAGGTGGCAGGTGCATTTGTAAGGCCGAATGACATAACCAGGAACTCAAAGTGCCCATATCTTGTATTGAAGGCCGTCTTTAGAATATCTTCTTCCTTGATCCTTATCTCATAGTAACTGGAGAAGATCTTTGCATCTTGAAGACGATCGAGAAGCTCATCTATTCTAGGAATAGGATACTTGTTCTTGACTGTTGATTGATTCAACCCTCGGTAATCAATACATAGTCAAAGTGTCCCATCTTTCTTTTTCTGGAATAGTACTGGAGCTCCCCATGGTGAGTTGCTAGGCCGGATGTAACCCTGATCTAACAGTTGCTTGAGTTGTTCCTTCAACTCAATTGCTTCCAGTATGGACATTCTATAAGGTCTCTTTGCAATTGGTGCAGCTCCAGGCACTAGCCTAATCTCATGATCTACTTCTCTTTGAGGCAGAAGTTCAATCAATTCCTCAGGGAATACGTCAGCGTATTCCTTTAGCCAAGAAGGTCCTTCATGAGACTCTTGCTTTTGATCTAACTTGTTGAGTTTGATCAGGTAAACGGGTAATCCTTTTCTGACTCCTTTTATGATCCGAGATACTTTGGCTAATTGGATTCTTGGCACTCATGCCTCACCTTGAGTTGTGACAAATTCCCTTTCAGAGTTTCGAAAGGAAACTTGACCCTTTCCACAATGGATGTGGGCGTCGTTGGGCTTAAGCCAATCCATCCCGAGTAGACACTCATGGATACCTAAATTCATGACTCTGAATTTGACTGAAGTCTTCTTTCCTCCCAGAAAGAATTCCACCTTAGCAGTTTGCCTGGTACAAGTTACCTCACGACCATTTGCCAACTCCACAAGCAGGATAGGTGCTTCTACTGTGGTTATTCCTAAACTTTTTGCACATGCTGGTGAGATAAAGGAATGCGTACTGCCACAATCAATCAAGGTTTTGAAACCTTTACCTTGATAGTCCGACAGTGTCTGAATCATCGAGAACTGGCGATTCGGCCCTTTCTTGTGTAAAGCGGCATGAACTGTCGCTTTTTCAAATTCAGCTTCCATAGTTGGATCTTCCTCTTCTTCTTCTTCGCATTTTTGCCTATTGGCAATGCAAGCGGTTCTTCCTCTTCCACGGGTAACGGCTCCTTGACCGCGGCCTACGATGTCCTCCGCTGAGCTTGGGACATTGCCTCTTGAAGTGACCGGGTTCGTTGCAGTGGAAACAACGGAGGTTTCGGCCATTACTTTGAGTAGGAACAAAGTTGTTGACGTTATTTGTCCTTGCTTTCTTCCTTTGTCCCTGATTATGACCTTGAACTCTCTTCATTTGAGGTCTAAATGCTCCTCTGTTCGGGTCACTATAGGACCAAGTTTTGTTACCCCTTGGTCTAGCTTGCACCTCCTGAATTATAGGTGCCACTCGAATGAGTGCATCCTGAAGATCTGATGGACACATAGATTCGAGATGGGTATTTACGGGTGGATTTAAGCCCGCACAAAATTTGGACACCTGCTGCGTCATGTCTATCTGTGGCGCGTACTTTAAAAGTGAGACGAATTTAGAGTAGTATGCGTCAAGAGTGAGTCCTAGCTGTTTTAGCTCGTAGAACTCATTCATTTTCTGCGTACGATATGCAGGTGGTAAATATCTTCCCTACACGGCTTTCTTCAACTTCTCCCAGGTAACGGACCCCACTGAAATCCCTTGATCCCTGCACCATTGCTTCCACCAAAGTCTGGCTTCGCCGGTGAGCTTTAACTTGGCAAGTATGGCTTGATTGGTAGGTGCAGTACTAGCTGCTTCAAAGTAATCCTCCATGGATTCAATCCAAATTTCAGCATTAGCCTAGACGAATCTACCTCTCCCGTCAAACTCGGGTGGCTTTATCTGCATGAGGAGGAACTTCTTCTCTGGGTCACAACAGTACTTGATGTAGGAGGCGAATTTGGAACCTGTACTTGGGGTTCTGCGTGGATAAAAGTTTTCTTAACGTTATTATATGATAATCGATGTTAGCTAATCTTTCATTTTTAGTTTAGCTATCTCCTAAACAATGTAGCTACTTAACTTTTTAACAACTCTTATGCACAGCCAGATATTGATAAAAAGAAGTCTTTATTTGTATTTACATGGGCATAGCCTTTTTGAATACAACATTTTGTGTGACGATAGGCCAATCATTACATTCAGTTTGGGGAGAACAACGTTGTATTGCATTTGTCTACAGGAACTGTGTAATAGTATGGTTGTGGATCATGGATCTTTAGGAATCGATAGTTCATTGGAAGTTCAGGATACCTTTTCCATTGGAATCCATACTTCGCATGGCGGCCCAACACTTTAATCCTGTCGGCTGGGATTACACGGGTTACTTCCTCATATACATATGAGTTCATTTCAACCCTCCGACCTTGAATATGTAAAGTCGAATTTACGTGAGCTTCCACAAAAATGAACAGCTCCATGACTTTCAAGTCTTCCAACCACTTGATCCTCTTTAGGTTGGTCTGTAGATAAGCAAACCGGTGGGCGGCTATATAGTAGATTCCTGAAGACCCCGTCCATCTTCGTTCTATGTATAAAGGTGATGGATTATAAATCTGCTCCAGGATGTTCATCATCCCAATTCTTTGTCTATAAAGGGGAGAATTCATTGCAGTCATAAACATGACCCGAAATACCAAAAACTTGTTCCACGCTTCATAATTATGCAAGACAGCATTGAAGGTGAGAAAATGTTTGGACAGTAACAATTTTTTTACTTCATTTTATTGAGATCTCGTAAAAACAATTCCGTTGTTGGTCGGCTCTGATACGAACTGTAACGTGTCCATTAGTATCATCCACGACACATCTTAGCAGTCCATCGGAAAGGATGTCTAGAAAACTCCGCCCGGAACACCCATGGAATGTTACGGGTTTTCCGATCTAGGTCTTCCCGCGTCTACCACGTAGCGGAAGTATCCTGGCCGTTCCCACTTAGGATCGACCGGGATTAGGGTTTTCCTAATTGGTCATTAGCTAACAACAAACTAGCGTCAGACTCGAGCGAACTACTTTAAGCAGAAACACCAGGTCTGAAGCAGATTCAGGCTGCACTTGGTTCAAGGAGAATGGGAAATGAGAGGGATGCAAGGCTCAACCTCTCTGCCATAAGGCATAGTCCCATTCCGTTCCCCTAAAACAGCGTAAATCGGGTAAGACGTAACTCTAGGTCATCGCTCTCGTTATTCATTTTGATGATCATCCCGCTGTTCTTCGAGATTTTTGAGAAAAGTTCCCGGCTAACCGGGACCACCCAACCGTAGGATGGACCCATGGTCCATCCTCGCACTTTCCTCGGTTTGTTTTAGTTATGTAATTATCTAACACATTAATTTGACATATAACAATCAGCTTCTTTAATTAATCCTGTTAAGCACTGGTTCCTTCACGTAATCTTATCACGTGACATAGAAAAACAATATCAAGCAAGTTCTTTTTTAAACATTTTATCATTTTATCTTTGAAATACAAGGAGTTCCGCCTGTAGGCTTGTCCATAATCCGCCCGAAGGCTATCCAGTAATCCCCAGGGATCACTATTTCAAGCTTCCGCCCGTAAACTAGTATGCGGGCCTCGAGATCCAATCCCAAGTCACGTTAGCCTCTTGTACAGGACCCGGAAGGCAGGAATTTAAAAAAAAAACAATTCATTTATCCAATTTCGTTTTTATTGAGGCAGTACATGCGGCCCTTCGGGATATTACAGCCACCATTTTCTTTCAATTCTAGAAACTCACAGGCAGTAGATTCCCACCTCTTGAATAATTTGATTCTTTTCCCTACTACAAGAAGTTTTATGGTTGTCCCATCCCGTTCATTTAATGCATAAGTGGCATTATCAAACACTTGTCTTACCACATAGGGTCCAAGCCATCTTTTGGAAACTTTACGCATGGCACTATGTTGGTTGTCTAAATTGCTATCATAAACTAATACCCAATCCCCATCTTATATGGTTATTGTCTCAGTCTATGTCTTTTGTCAAACCGTTTCTTGTGCTATATCCTTGCTGGCCTTAGTTTTGCAACTGCTGTCTCTATATCTTTTGACTTCCTTCCCAACTGTCTAATGCGCAAGGCCAACAACTCCTCTCAATTCAACTCCTCCTCCCAAGGTAGCACACTCCATGTGACTGTCATCTCTTCTATTGGCATGATAGGTTTTTGACCATACATCAATTCTATAGGCATATATCTTGTAATAGCACTATGAGTTATTCTATCAGCCCACAAAGCATAAGGGAGCAACCGTGGCCACTCTTTTACCTTCTCTCCACCTGCTTTTGCCAATGCCTTCACAATAGGTGGATGACCTCTTTCACTTTTTCCATTTCCTTCACGGTTATAGGCTGAAGTTAAAGCAAGCTTTATCCCCAACCGTGCAAAGAAATCATGAGCTTCATCTACATCCAACTCATCCCTATCTGCTGTAATTTTGCCCACATAGCCATACCGACAAAAGATCTCTTCTAAGAGAAAAGTACACACATCATTTGATTAATGCTATAGCAATACATTGCATTGCTAAATTCACTCTTGCAACATCATTTTCAGCCATAAGAAAGTCATCTTCTTCCTCCTCATCCATTATCCCATATTCATTCTCATAGCATGCTCAAGATAACATGTCTACCACATTGGGTTATCTCTTCCTGCAATATGCTAAATTCAAGGTTCAAATATTTGATGTATGCAATCCATCAGAGCATAGAAATGTTCGGGGTAGCACAACTAGTAGTCATACCCAATACGGCAAACAATAGGTCTCAATGATTCTACGCACCCTTGATACATTCGTGCATACATCTTGCATTCTATCAATCCCATCTATTTTTGTTGGTGATGGTCTTCACCCATAGGGCCCACACATTTGCCCAACAATCAAAACATCTTCAACTCAAAAGAGATACTTTTGTCTAGAAAGAGTTAAATACACCTCCTCTAGACATGTCAAAATCCTCTCACAATCCACAATATGGTCTGCAACAAACTATCTACATCCATCAGCATCCATCTCTCCATTCCTTTCATCCGCTGCACACCCTTTGATTGGAACATCATCCAAGAAGGGCATTGTCAATTCTGGTATAAAAATCCGTGAGTACCCTATTCATAGCATTTTTCACGTGTCGTACGTGTTCTATAGACAATCGACGTTTTTAGATGTAAACTCACCGAAGCGTCGTACGTGTTCTATAGACAGTCGACGTTTTTGTCTAATTCTCAGCTTACATTGAGAGCAAGGACATGGGACATGCTGATTAAGATATGCCTCGTAATCTTGAACATCATGACCTTTATCATTTTCCATTTGGTCTATGTTACGACAAACAATTTGTTTCTGTTATCATTCTTTTTTTCTTTCTTAAATTGTTTGAGAAGGGATTTCTTCTCTTGTAACTAAACAAAATTAACGTATGTAAAGTCTCCACCCACCCTCAAATCAACGTATGTCGGAGTGTTTCCCATCTCGTGGTATTGCACCAGACCTCACCGGACCTCGCTACTACTGCTACTGCTGCTGCTGCTGCTACTACTACTACTACTACTACTACTACTACTACTACTACTACTACTACTACTACTACTACTACTACTACTACTACTACTACTACTACTACTACTACTACTACTACTACTACTACTACTACTACTACTACTACTACTACTACTACTACTACTACTACTACTACTACTACTACTACTACTACTACTACTACTACTACTACTACTACTACTACTACTACTACTACTACTACTACTACTACTACTACTACTACTACTACTACTACTACTACTACTACTACTACTACTACTACTACTACTACTACTAACAAGAAAAGAAGAAGTTAAAGAACAAGATCTTACTCTCTCTTTGTTTTTTATCCATTCATTCTCTTCTCTCCCTCCATCTCTCTTTCTTTCTCTCTTTCTTTATTATGTTGTATGTTTATTCCCTCTCTCTCGTTCCTTCTTTCTTTTTCTCTTCCTCTCCCTCTCTCATTTCCTTTAACAAAACATCTCTCTCTCTCTACTACCAGTTCGCTCTCCCTTTCGGTCTCTCTTTCATTTGTTTGCGCAAAATGACACGCTCGGGTTTCGGCCCGCTATGTGCATTGCTATTTGTGTCGCAAATAGTGATGCCACTACTTTATGTCAGAAATTGTCGTCGCTATACACATGTATCCTTGTAGTGCAATATAATTGATTATAAACAAAACTATATTTAATATTTTTAAAGTGGAAGAAAGGTACCTTGCTACTTGGATTCTTTTACTACAACTACATCCTCCTTATTTCAGACTCTCAAAAGTTTTAAAGGCCTTTTGTTAATTTCAAAGAACTAAAATAGTTTGATTTTGTTGATAAGATTTGATGCATTTCCTCCAATGAATGAATCCTCTATTGACATCCCTCTAGCTTCGGCAATAACTCATTGTTATGTTTTGATGAAAGATGGTTCTCCAATTTGAAGACATCTTTTTCTGCAGTCAAGTTAAGTAGATAACCAAGAAACCCAGTATAACCATCACCAATGAACCTTATCAATGAAGAGATATTATAGAAAGATGGAGTGCTATTTTTGCTAAGATCTTTGGGATATAGCCTACCATCATATCAAAATTCCTTTAAACCTAATTATATGTTCCATAGACTTTGTAATAGTTCTGGGTTTTGTCATTTTCCTTATTGGTTCATACTCACTATCCAACTCAAGATGAAGATGATAGAGAGGCCTTTTACTAGAGCTACATAGATCATTAGATAATTGATCCATAGCTAAGGATGTGATTAGAAGATTGGATTGAAAAACCATGTGAATTAGAAACAAGAAGAAAAACAAAGAAGAAACTAGTAAGAAGGAAAAAAAAATAAGAGAGTGAGAATGGAGAAAAGTAATCAAACACCGAACAAAATTCAAATTGAATATTAGTTTTCGCTTTAATGACGATGACTAAGATATTCATTATGGCAACCTTTGTCACCTTTATGGCAGCCTAGATTTGTATGTTGGATGTGACTACGAGAATATGATGAAAATGACTTATTAAACAACTTTATATTTTTTCTTATTAAAATATAAAATTAAAAAATATAAAAAATAATTTGATTTCTTAAAATATTTTCTCTCTCTAGAATCACTTATAGGTCATTTTGGAGGCCTCAAAACTCCCCTAATGTGTGCGAGCACGTTGAGATGATTGACCACCAAGCTAGATGGGTCCGCATATCTATACTTAGCACATTGGTGGTCATTATGATTCCCACATGGACATTGAATTATCACTTATTATATTTAGTTTATTGCATCTAGCTACAATTGACATAGTTATAGCACGTGATGATTAATATAGTTAGTTATACATTGTTTGACTTAGTAGGTCACTTTCCTTTATGTTATATCTTATATATAATTTGTGCACATTATATTTTTTATGATGAAGAAGGAGAAGAAACCAGCAAGAAAAAATGTTGGCCTCCATCTCTCTTTTTGATTTCTTGAGTGAGCTTCCTCTTGTGTGTATGGTGTATATTTGGCATAGCAACTCAATCAAGTCCCCTCAACATGTGATTCATGACACATACATGTGCCAATTTGGGGAGATCACATTAGTTTTTGGTGCAAAGTTTTCTCAAAAAACACCACATTCGTGAAAATTTCTCTTCCAAACACATGAATATTCAAAATTGTAAAGTCATTTAGATAGCTGATTGAGACAATTGATCTTCTTCCTCTTCATTTAGAAAATTTGGATTGTAAGTGTGAATGATATTGAGACTGAGATTGTGAATGAGAGTGAGATTGGAATTATGATTGAGATTCTTTCTATACATGATTCTAGCTCGGGGGGCAGTTAGGAGATTTAAGCTCCATCTCGGAGTGCAGATTTTGAGTATGCTATTGGTTACTTCTACTTTGAACTTCTTTTATATTATAATATAAATTCTTATTTCTCTCTACTTTGTGATTTTTTCTTATCAATAAAAAATCGTATTGATTCTTAAAAGATTATAACTAGTGTTGCATCAAAACTACTATTAGTAATAGCTCAAATATTTATGATGGATCCACTTGGATTTGATTGGGTGTTGTAGGAATGGGTTGTTGCTATTTCTCAAGCTATTCATGGAAGGTTTGTTCTATGTAGAGTAGGGAACTTTGATTATTTGCAATAGATGGTTCATGGAAAGGGTATCTCGATAGAAAATATGTTTGTATTCTAGTGCCATTAAATTAGCCGATGGGCTAGCCATCTAGTGTCTATAGCTCAACATTCTCTCTTGTGTTGATGACACATATGTGAAAGGATTTGAGGCCTTGAAGTTATAACTTTTTCTTGTGGCCTTTTATCAAATAGAGTAATACAAGGCTCTCCTTATCAAAGGATCATTACTTGACATGCTTGTCAAACCATGCCTTTTGTGAAGCTTTCTTACCAAGTAGAGTATGAGTGGCTAGTACGCATATTTCAATCAAGCACTCGAGATCTTTGAGGAAATCTTGACAAGCTCTAGTACCTTCCCAATGTTTCTTCTCTAGGAATGCATAGGCGCTAGAGGATTGAAAACTCTATGTATATGATAACAGTTTTACCATATGTAAGTGGAATGGAATTTGTCTTATGCTACTCTTGTAGGCTATTCGATAGGCCCATAGTGTTGCCATGAGCTTATGGTCCTAGTTTGAATGTGATGTTAAGATAATTTTTGTCAATATATTGATAAGAACTCTACTTTTGGCTTTTTTCTAGACATTCACTTAGGAATACTAAGAACTATACTTCATATGGATGACCATGAATGTAGACAACATGTGTTCAATCACTTTATTGAGGAAAAACATCCCTTGGTTTGTCACTAACAATTTCAATGGAGAAACCAAATTGTGAGATAACTTTCTCCTAGGAATTGTGTCATGGTTTGTACATCATTCTTATGGGCTATCCTAGCCTCATGTCATTTAATCATGTAACTCATTGCTACAATAATATATCAAGCCTTTGAATATTGTGCAGCTAGGCTAATAGATCCCATGAAGTCTATAGTCCATTTCTCAATGTGCTGATAGGTAATTACTACCATGAGTTCCATTTTATCATTTGGAATGGATAACTTCATGTGTTGGAACTTGTTATAATGTGTGAGAAATTTAGCCATATCTTTGAAGAGGGTGGGCCACCATAATTGGGCTTGACGTACTTTTTGGGCTATCGTGTTTGTGTCAAAATGTCCTCCAGCTGTGCCAACATGGGCCTTTTATAGTACATCCTCAATTTCATGCTCGCACTACATTAAGATATCATTCTCCCCTAGGCAACACAAGTGACTTGTAACTAATTACTAGGGTTAGGGTGTTAATCATCAGGAGATGTGTAAGTCAACCTCTTCCAATTAGTCATTTTGGTAATCTTTTCTAAAGGATATATACTATATCATTATCCTAGTGAGTCATTAGATTGGGCTTAAAAAGTTTAGCTTCCTAGTTAATACAGAGCAGATGAGCATCAATGAGTTTGTTGTTAGCATTCTTGCCACCACTAGTCACTCATGGTAGTTGATCATGGAAATGAAATGCTAGTTCCCTTTACACAAAAAAATAGAGAAATCAAACTCTAATAACAATGAAAGCCACTTGGAAATGTGTCTCATGGCACAAGATTTATTTATAAGGTATAGTAGTGCCTGATGATCAACAAAGAAGGTGAAAGTTGTAACAAGGAGATAAAGGAGAAAGGTTTTTATAGCATTAACCATTTCTTACCCTTCTCTTTCGATGGTAGAATAGTTCATTTCTTCCTTAGTGAGCTGGTGATTGGCAAAGCTTGTAAGAAAATCCACATTATGCTCACTTAGTTGGCATGACATTGCACCAATAGCAATTTTAGAGGCATCAAGATATACATGAAATGTTTATGGTCCAATCCAAGGCTCATAAGATAGAAGTAGTCATCATAAGAATATTTCCCAATTATTTGTAGGAAGCTTGGCATTCCTTCATCTAGACCCAAGTAATTAGAAACTTATAGAGTGGTTTTGCAATGGCAATATAGTTTAACATAAAGCACCAACAATATCCAATATGACCAAGGAAGTACTACACCCGCTTTGCGTTGATGAGTGAAGAGAGATTCATGATAACTTTGATTTTAGTATTATGGGTTGCATCCCATTTTTGGACACATCATGTCTCGAGACTATATTATGCTTGATCCAAAAACGACACTTGAGGGGATTCAAGGAAAGGTTATATTGCCTATATCTTTAAAAGACTAGATGAAGCTTGTCAAGATGTTTAGCCTAATTAGAGTGAACATACACATCATTGAGGAACACCTTGATCCACTTTCGTAATATGTCTTTGAAGATAGTGCATATGAGCCTCTTGAAACTTAATAGGGGCATTAGTCAGCCCAAAAAGTGAGCCAAAATGAGCAACTTCATGCCTAGCAAGATGATTATCCAATCACTTTTTTTGACTTAGATTTGGTAGATTGGGTTGGCTGGGAAATTTCAGGGTGAGAGTTAGTGCTTCCATCCATGTCAAAGTTAGAAGTTGTTGTGGTAGTACTCTCTGGGATTAGCTAGGTCATTGTAGACTCTAAACACTTTGAGATTCAAACAATAATCATTGGGCTAGCACACCATTCATTTATAATCAAGGACCCTAAGGTATTCAAGCTGGTCCAATTTTGTGTTCAATCTCATGATACTCACATTAATGAGAAAGATCTTAGTTTAAAAGGATTCAAGATGCATTAAGAATTACTCAATGGTATGACCATGTCTATCATAATTGACTAAATCAAATCCAACTTTCATCATCTTGAACTAATTGGTCACCCTTGGTGTCAGTTACTTCCTCTACATCTACACCTTTCTCCTTCATTATTGAGGCAAAGAGGAAATAATGGAGATTGAATAGGACTCCGGTCCACTACCATGCAGTGTTGTTCATCAATTTGTTCAATATAATAAAATTGGCATCTACTTAATTATGGAAGAATGATCGCAATTGGATGAGGATCTTATGTAATGAAAGCCTATCTATTGGGGTAGGATAGCCCTAGAAGGGTATGGTTGTTGAGTTAAGATCTATCATAAAGGGATTTACTGAGATTGTTTCCTTATGGAAATCTATCATGACAATTGAATTGTCTTGTGTATCTCTTTGAGTCCTTTGAGTCAAGTGTTTAAAGGCCAATCAATATTCTCGATCTTTTGTTAACAATAGTTCCAAGGTAGCAAGAATATGTATCCAATATTGCTCATTCTCAAGAGAGGAAATGCATCATGCCAATGGTTGGGAGGTTGAAGGTTCATTAGAATCTTCTCATAAGAGTGTTGAGATAGTGTCCAAATCAACTAGTGAGGTTTTCCAAGATTCCATCTTGATGTTAACTACCTCCTTTCTATTCTCTAAGGAGGCTAGATAGTTTCCTTAGTCCTTGATGAGATATGCATTGACTCCATCTCGATGCAAACTACCTTCTTTCTATTTCCTTGGAAGACTAGACCATTTCCTTAGGCGTGGATGAGATATGCATTGCGCATCCATGGTCAGTTGTGCAACAAGTCATAATCTACACCTTTCATGAGAATAAATTTAACTTTGAACCACACTCCAACAATCTTGACTAGCCAATCTCTTGAAACACCCATAAGTTGAACTTTAGATCCAGTTTATTGGTTCAATTGGTAGATTTCACCAGGCTTGGAGTGCATCTTCATTAACTATTCTTACAATACCTCTAGTGTCAACAATTACACAACGAATAGTATCTCCAAGGGTCTACATGGGAAGGGCATCATGTTATTGGAATCCTTCTTAGAACATGTTAACCCCTACAACACTTAAAGTTGGGAGTGTACTAAAGTGAGGTTGTGAAATATCATGGTATCTTCGGGGTTCATGCCTTCTACACAATACTTTAATCCTTGTCATATTAATGGGCTACCTTTCAGTATAGTTATTGAGTGAAATGGTAGCTTTAGTTGATGAAGATCTACTAGAATGGTCGGTTTGATAGTCACGTAGACATAATGTGGCTTGGTTGCAACACGAACAAGAGAAGTCTCTTGTTATTTGGGTTGAAATTCATGGAAGGGCTCAGTTGTGATTTCATCCAAATATTGAGCCTTTTCTTGTGGAAACACGAGGTACATGCTTGGAAGGCTTAAGATCTCATTAGCTTGCCCTATGTACAGCTCATCTTGAGATGCCTTTACTAATTCTTTGACTTTGTCAATTGCAACTAGCCACTAAACTCATTTAGAATATTCTTAGTCTTTGGAGATGGTTTCTCCAGTAGTTTGTGATGTTATTGTAGCACTTTGTGCTAGAGGTGAGAGAAGTTTTGAGTGGCCATGTAAGGCATCCACTCCTAAGTTTGAATTCAATTCTCTTTTTTCTTTTTTTCATGCTCCTTTTTCCAATTATTGGTTTGTTCATTGTCATAGGTCCTACAATGCTCACTCTTCTCATTTTACTTTGCACATGAGTAATGGCATGCAGCATCAGAATGGGAATACTATATTTATCATTTCCATATCCACAATGAATAGGCTTAAGGGAATATATTCACTGTCTCTTTAATGCTACTTACCTTACTTTGTGGACAATCCAAATATATGTTGGTGCTTTTGCATTCAGATGAATGTTGGTCAACATCATAAACTCTTGCTTTTGGGGACAGCTTGAGGAAACATGACTTGGCTACCCACAATTCTAATAGATAATGAGATCTCGATTTGTAGGCATGCCTTGCTTATGGCCTCATCCCAACATCATAATGGGTACAAGAGATAGTCCATGTAGGGATGCCTTTCATGTAGCCTTGTCCCAACATCATAATGGGTATAGGAGGGTAGTCCATGAGAATTAGATGTTTTTCTTCATTGTAAAAGAAAAAAGGATTTATCTATTCCTCTTTTTCTCTATAGGTTCTTCAATAAAATGGATTGGGGCATCACTAGGGGGTGCATAAAAATTGGCACTAGAGGCTTAGGAATTCTTGAGGGATTAATCTTTGCACATTGCACCATTGCTACTTTGGTAGAGCTAGAAATGCTAGTTGGTGGGGCAAGTGAAGGTAGTCTAGCATATTTTGTGCCTCACTTAAGCTATTGGTAGGGAAAGTTAGGAGGAGCAGGGAGCCTACATGGGGCTCTACAATATATTGACTTGTGATCAAAATTTCCATAGTTTGTACAAGATCAAGGCAGTTAGGGACATTCAGAAGATGGGTGGCACCTACTGCAATGAATCCATCACATATTTTGGTAGTAAGATCTAGAAAATTTAAGGGACTCGGCCATCATAAGCAGTTTTTCCTACTACTTCACTATAAGATATAGGCCTTATACTGATGTTAAAAGCGACGAAAATGTAAATAAAGAAATTTGCCCCTGCCATTGTAAAAAGCGTCGTTATTGGCAACGCCATAGAACAGTTGGTATTAGCATCGTTATCAGCGTCGCTATTTGCGTCGGTATCAGCGTCGCATTTCCGACACTGATGCCGATGCATATAACAATGCTGATAACGATGGTCTGCGACGCTAATAACGATGCCAATAACGATGCATGCATGTAATTTTGTGACACTAATAGTGATGGTAACAAGGAAAAAAAAATTTATGGTAGGGCAACAAGCTGCCTTGCCACATATAGCACTGTTTGCTATATTTGGGCCATACAAAATATTTTCTACACTGTGTACAATACTCCTATAAATAAAAACAAAGTGTACTTTAATCATAACACTGATACATGAAATAAGTACATGATCGCATAATGAAAGCGACTGGTACAGTTATGGCAAGATATCACTACTACATAGAAAATGTCTACACAGATCAGGTGACAAAAAAAGAAGGGTGTGTGAGCTCCAGGGATCCAACGGCAAGCTATACATCCTCGCCATCCAAAAGCTCGTCTGGCCACAAAGGAGCATCTAACAGACTCTACAAAAAAAGAAACAACTATACATCAGTCCACCATACAATAATGCATTCTAATTAAACATCATAACTACGGACAAGAAAGATGAGTGACTTACAGGGCCGCCACGTCTATACAATTGGTCGATCAATGCAGTGAGACCATGCCTCTCTGCATATTGAGTCTCAAGGATGGTCGGATCGCAATTTGTAATGGAGTGCTGCAAAGAAAACAAAATACTAACTGTTAGAAACATGATTGTCAGTACAAAGGATATTGCAAAAAAATAAGCAAGCAAAACAAAAGAAAAACTTACAAAGTCCTCCAGATATGTCATGTGGCTGCCACTCCCAAGATGATGGACCACTCCGGCCTCTAGTCGTTGTCGTGCTGCTGTGCATCCGAGCCGTAAACACCTCCATTTTTGTTGTGCATCTGTGTTATCTGTTCACGTGTGTTTCATTGTGTTTGATTGCTGCATTATCTTTTCTTCCTTTTCAGTACCCGCATCCAATATACATACTCCACTTCTGTGTTTGTGTTTGCGTGCATGTTGTGTGTGTGCCAGAAACATATGAAAAACTGATGCTAAAGAATATTATCATGCTGTCAATTTCAATGATGAATTCCAAGAAAAGTGCACGAAACCATGGAATCAAAGGAAGCTTTGTAGAAGCCCACATTTAAGCTATGAAGATAAAGGTTGGACGTGAACAAGGCCAACGTAACATGCGGGACAAAGCATTTTTGAAGAAGATACATTGGCACTACATGTAATGGAGATTATGATGGAGAGGGGTCCTTGAAGAAAAGAGACCTACTTGAGGGTCAAAGACAATACAACTCTTTAGTTTACTCCATTGAGGAAAAGGTTACCAAGCAACTGTTGAAACATATGAGAAGACTGACTTGACTAAGTCCATCAGACTGTCTATGTCTGATATGGGACCTGAAAAGAAAAGTCTTGTAACACCCTTCAAAAGTAGCAGTTTTGAAGAGGGAGGTTCACTGGTCAATATGGGAACTAGTGTCCCTGGTGATTCCAGTAGTATCACAGATACAGATAGTCTTGTTGTTAATGACTCCACCGATGACGTAAGGTTGAAAGTTAGGGACTCATCAGATAGTGCTTGCGAAGCAGAAGGAGGAGAGCATGCTACTGACATTCTGGAGGAAAAGCAGATCGACAAAATTCAAGAAAGAAAAGGTTCTAACCATCATTTGGCCTCAGAGAAATCTAGATCATTCAGTCGATCATCTAAGTTCAATAGTTCCCACGAAAGAGAGTTGAAGGAAGTCTCTCAAAAGCTACATGAGTGAGCGAAGGTACATGCTAGTGATACCATTCTGAAAGGGTGTGGAAACTCAGGCTCAGCGGCTTCTTCAGTCACCAACAAAACCAAGTCTGAGCCAAAGGGTAGGCCCTTGCTAATGGGAATGGTGAAGAATTGTATGTAACAAGAAACAAAACTAACAAACGAGAGCGTCTCAAAGCAGTGACCCCTTATTTTTGGAAACATGAAAGCAATGCGGTTACAAAGATGGATGCAACTAAACTTGTGGCATAAACATGCCTGACAGGAGCCTTTTTGGGCCTAGCGTATTCTTGTCAAAGAGGAGCTTTTTCTCTCTCTACCAGGGAGTCAAGGGGGAAAAAAATCTATGGAATCTGCCAGAATGATCTGGACAGGTGCGACGCCTTCACTTTGGGGCTCTCTCTCTCTCTCTCTCTCTCTCTCTATGGGGGAAAAATTCTCTCTGTGATCAGGCAATTCCCTCCAACAAGTAACAACGATTACGAGCAGGGCCATCGAGCTTTAATGATGGGGGGAGGATAGTCAAAAACCAGGATGGAGGAGAGGCTGATTGGAGGTGGAGATAGGCAGCAGACAGTGGTCTCAAAGAAGACGAAGCACACGTGGGAATGGGCGGCCTGAAACTCATGGATGACCTTGGGTATCAGCTTTTGAAAGACGTCGGCATGCGGCTTCTACGACTGGTCTGCATATTGGGTGATGAAGCCGAGAAGAACCAGAACTCTCTCGACATCGGCGCATGAACACCAAGACCTCAAGATTGGATCAGAGTGAGGCGATTGGTTAACACATTATCATTAATAAAGGACTCTTCATCATTCAAAACAAGATGAAGATGATTTCTAGGGAAAAAGAATTAGTGGTGGCTTCTGTCTCTGGGAAAAAGAATTAGTTGTCGCTTCTGTATCTGGATATCATACCCTTTGATCAGGATTTGTAGCCATGAGGCATCATTAATCCGTGCTAACTGCAGCACGCATGTTCCAACAAAGCAGGATGGAGACTGATCAAGCTATCTACAACTAAGTCCTGAAACTGGATGAATTACTTGGTGCAATTGAACATCTTACCCTGAAAAGCAAGTTCTTACGCTTTATTGTAAAGCAATGGACATATTGTAATGCTTTGTCATTTATTTTGACTCTATACCCATAAGTCGTCAACACTGGTCTATGAAAAGAGCTTTATCAAAACATTGCAGCAGTGTAGAGTCGAGAGATGCTTAGCCTATGCAAAGCAAGTGTATACACAAGTTTGCAGCAGTGCCTTCGAAGCTAACAAGACTTTAAGTTTTTTTTAAGCTCCTACACAAGCTGGATGTTCAGAATGAGCACTCATGGACCTCTTGTAATTTACTTGACAAGCAATATAGTGATCTTTGGCATCAAAAATTGAGATCTTCTTATTAGCCTCTTTCCTTGCTACATCTTGAACCCCGTGTTCTCCAGAACTCCATGACATCGTGTCCTTGCTGCCTCGTGCTGCTAAATCCAACATCTTGGAGAATTTGTAGCCTCCTCCCTCTGTTGGCACCAATCGTCCGCGTCTAGCCACTCGGGCTTTGCAGCCCCACTCTTGAGTGCCTTGTGTGCATCCGATCGTCTGTGTAACATATATACACGCATGCAGTCCATCATCCAACTCGTAGAAAATCTATCTGCTGTGGCTAGAACCGGAAACTCCTCATACAAAGATGCTACTATGTAGTCCTTGCTCCCCACCGGTATGTTTTTCCAATGATCTAAGACGTTGTGCCGAAAAACTTGTTGGCACAACTCTCTTATGCGAGCCATCACCCTCCTCCCCTCATCATTCATGATGATGGCTCCTGACCTATCATCGACAAGATATGCATATCCCTCTAGGGTATGCCTAAGATGGGTCCTCTCCCACCTGCGACCATGCTCCTGGGCATATCCAAGAGACCCTTGTACATCTCATGCACCGACCGGGGTAGTATTTATCGGTGTAGCACCCATAGGGGTGCCACCTATAGACGGCTAAGCAAAAGCCGGAGTAACTGGAGTAGACGTCCCCATAGGTTTGACAATGCATGATTGATATTAACTTTTCTTACCGTTTGCTGAAAATTCAAGATCGCTTGATCAATGATCTCATATTGAAAGTCGTTGAAGCGTCGTATGTGTTCTATAGACAATCGACGTTTTCGTCTAATTTCTAGCTTGCATTGAGAGCAAGGACATAGGACATGCTGATTAAGATACGCATCGCAATCTTGAACAACAAGACCTTCATCATTTTCCATTTTGTCTACGTTATGACAAACAATTTGTTTTTGTTATCATTCTTTTTTTCTTTCTTAAATTGTTTGAGAAGGGATTTCTTCTCTTGTAACTCAGCAAAAATTAACATATGTAAAGTCTCCATCCACCCACCCACAAATTAATGCGTATATGTTGGAGTGTTTTCCGTCTCGTGGTGTTGCACCGGACCTCACCAAACCTTGCCACCACTCTCTCTTTGTTTTTTATCCATTCATTATCTCCTCTCCTTCCATCTCTCTCTCTTTTTCTCTTTCTTTATTATGCTGTATGTTTATTCCCTCTCTCTCGTTCCTTCTTCTTTTTTCTCTTCCTCCCCCTCTCTCACTTTCTTTAATGATCACGACCATGACCATGACCACGACTACTACTACTACTACTACTACTACTACTACTACAACAAACAACAACAATTTCCTTTTCTCTCTTCCTCTCCCTCTCTCATTTCCTCTTCCTCCCTCACCCTCACCCTCTCTTTCTCTCTTTCCCTATCAGGTTTAATGTTTTTTCTCTCTTTTTCTCTCTCCTCTCCCTCTCTCATTTTTTTCTCTCTCCTCTCCCTCTCTCATTTCCTCTCCCTCCCTCACCCTCTCCCTCTCTTTCTCTCTTTACCTATTATGTTTAATGTCTTTTATCTCTCCTCTCCCTCTCTCTCTCTCTTGTTTTCTTTTCTCTCTTCCTCTCCCTCTCTCATTTCCTCTCCCTCCCTCTCCCTCTCCCTCTCTTTCTCTCTTTCCCTATTAGGTTAAATGTTTTTTCTCTCTCCTCTCCCTCTCTCATTTCTTTTTCTATCTTTCTCTCCCTCTCTCATTTTCTCTCCCTCTCTCACCCTCTCCCTCTCTTTCTCTCTTTCCCTATTAGGTTTAATGATTTTTCTCTCTTTTTTCCCTCTCCTCTCCCTCTCTCATTTCCTTTTCTCTCTTCCTCTCCCTCTCTCATTTCCCCTCCCTCCTTCACCATCACCCTCTCCCTCTCTTTCTCTCTTTCCCTATTATGTTTAATGTTTTTTCTCTCTCCTTTCCCTCTCTCATTTCCTCTCCCTCCCTCACCCTCACCCTCTCTTTCTTTCTTTCCCTATTAGGTTTAATGTTTTTTCTCTCTTTTTCTCTCTTGTCTCCTTCTCTCATTTTTTTACTCTCTCCTCTCCCTCTCTTATTTCCTTTTGCTCTCTTCCTCTCCCTCTCTCATTTCTTCTCCCTCCCTCACCCTCTCCCTCTCTTTCTCTCTTTCCCTATTATGTTTAATTTTTTTCTCTCTCCTCTCCCTCTCTCTTTCCCTATTATGTTAAATGTTTCCCTCTCTTTCCTCTCCCTCCCTCTCCCTCTCTTATTTCCTCTCCCTCTCTTTCTCCCTTTCCCTATTATGTTTAATGTTTTTTCTATCTTCCTCTCCCTCTCTCATTTTCTATCCCTCCCCCTCTCTTTCTCTCTCCCTCTCCCTCTCTCATTTCCTCCCTCTCCCTCTCCCTCTCTTTCTCTCTCATTTCATCTCCCTCTCTCAATACACATAAATTATACAAAAAACAAGTAAAAGAGAGAGAAAAAAACACAAAAGCAAAGCAAGAATGGAGAATGCACCCTCCCTCTCCCTCTCCCTCTCTCATTTCCTCTCCCTCCCCCTCTCCCTCTCTCATTTCCTCCCTCTCCCTCTCCCTCTCCCTCCCCCTCTCTTTCTCTCTCCCTCACTCTCCCATTTTCTCCCTCTCCCTGTCCCTGTCCCTGTCCCTCTCCCTCTCTCATTTCCTCTCCATTCCTCTCCCATTTTGTCCCTCTTCCTCTCCCTCTCCCTCTCTCATTTCCTCTCCCTCCCTCTCCCTCTCCCTCTCCCTCTCCCTCTCTTTCTCTCTCATTTCCTCTCCCGCTCTCAATACATAGGAATTATACAAAAAACAAGTAAAAGAGAGAGAGAAAACACAAAAGCAAAGCAAGAATGGAGAATGCACTCACCGTAAAGGCTCGAAGAAGGGTTTGGTAGCTCCTCTTCACGACGGCGGCTCCTCTTCACCCTTCATACACCTCCTCCTCTTCTTTGCAAACGGCGGTGGCGGCAGTGAGAGCCTTCTTTCTCCCTTTTTCTCTCCCTCTCAAATTCAAGATGTTCGCTCTCCCTCTCGCTCTCTCTTTTGTGAATGTGCGCAATATAATGTGCTTGGGTTTGGGCCACATTTTTTTTGTCTGAGTACTGTCGCTATTTGAAATGCGACGCTAATAGCGACGCCATTATTTCTCATCGCAAATTGCCGTCACTATACCCTCATATCCTTGTAGTGCTTCCTAACATATGTAATCAAGCCTTGGGTCTTCATGGTCTTTGTGTGGCTCTATCCTACAAGTACTATAGGTGTATCCTAATAGGATCCATGTGGCTTTTATCTCTATAGCATATATGGTGGAGGTCACACATTGATAGCCTTGTCCACAACACTATTGATAGCTAAGGTTTCATAGCTCCTTTCATCACATATACCCTTGATGAAAGATTTCATGTGACTACCTTGTGATAAGACTCTAAGAATGAGGTGCACAACACTTTAACTCATGACTTCAAAGTAGATGATAAGTAGATGACATAGATAGTTGATTAGAATGAACTGACAATCAAGTAGACAATAGTGGAAACAAAAAATGTAAGGACAATAGAAGTGATTGAACACACTCAAAGAAATCATTTATTGATTGAATATGATAAGTACAATGATAATAAGTATTAATTATGTATGCTCAAATCATCACTCTCTATCTCTCACATATAGTCACGCATACAATGCATTGGAACTAGCTCCATATATATAGCAATGAATCTAGCAAATTGCTATCATGCCTGAAAATTAAATATTAGTAAATATTTATTTAATCTTAGCTAGAGTAAGATCTCTAGGATCCAAACATTCAAATTGTATATCATTAGTAGAGGAACAACTTTGTAGAAGATATCAACTCAATTCAATGGTTGGATTTTTCCAAACCACCCTCCAAGTAGGTAGCTAAGATTGGAGCACCTTTAATTCAACAGAGAATGAGAGTCTTCATAATCCCAAGAGTGAGAGTGTGGAGAATCATATTAGGAACATTTTATCATTTTACACTATCAAAATTTAATGGCTAGGTTTGAAGTTATTGGCCATGGAAGTGTGCACTATTCTAGGAAGCTCAATAGTCAAGAAGTAATAAGGTTTGAAAAGTAGGAGTACTTTTGACCAATCATATCCACATGTGAAGTAGGATACCCAAAGTGTAATATCTTTATTGAGATTTTTACTATCATTTCATTTTTATCTCATGTCAATTATGGTTCCATTTAAAGCTATCATGTGCTAGTTAACAGTCTCATGTATGCTAGTTAGTAGTGCTAGTTAATAGTGGTATCTACAATAACCTGTGTGCTAATAAGCATTGTATGTTGATAAGCTATTTTATGCTAGTTAGCATAGTTATATATATGCTAACTTGTATGTTGATGTTTGGTCATTGCATGCAAGATAGGATTATTGGCAAGGTAGATACTTGAGAGATTATTACAAAAGACTTTAGTTGGTACCTCAACGGATACACCAATATCTGTAAGCATTCTTCTCAACCCTATAATCGCATTAGTGACATTAGCTACTCCTTTGTATTCTGCTTTAGTAGATGAAAATGCAATTGTGGGATGCTTCTTACTGGAACAACTAATTATACCGCTTTCCAAATGAGAAACATATCCTGAAGTAGACCTCCTATCCTCAATATCCCTAGCTCAATCAATATTAGTGCATCTAGATAACTTCAAGGATAAAGTAGACTCATAAAGTAACCTGAAGTCTAAAGTACCTTTGACATATCTAAGAATCCTCTTGGTTTTAGTCCATTGACTTTTCTAGGGTTCATCCATAAACTAACTAACAACACTTATAGAAAAATTGAGGTGAGCCCTTGTTATGGCTAGATAGATTAGGCAACCAACTAGTTGCCTATATAAATTGACATCAACAAGTTTGGATCCACCATCTTTCACACGTTTGAGATTGACTTCCATTGGAGTAGAGGTTGGTTGATAGGACTACATATTAAATCTCTTTAAGATATCATTGGTATAGTTATACTGATAATGAAAAGTTTAATTTGCATCTGTTAAGACTTCAAGCCTAAGACATTATATCAGCTCATCAACATCTTCCAAATTATATTCCTTTTCCAACGGATGTTTGAGAGCATCCATGCTTAGTCTACTACGAGTGAGTATGACAATATCAATATAGAGAATGATCAATGTAGTATCCATACCTTCCTAATTTATGTAGAGATGAAGATCAACATTGTTGTTCCAAAATCCATGAGATTGCAAGAAAGAGTTGATCTTGGCGTACCAAGATCTAGGGTCTTTCTTCATCCCATATAGAGACTTTCTTAGTTTGCATACCATGTATGGATGCTTGAAATCCACATATCTTGGTGGTTCTTGCATGTAAAATTCTTCTTTCAAGTCTCCATTACTACAAAATGCATTTTTTATTTTCATGTGGTGTATGGGCCATCCAAAATGAGTAGCATGACAAATCACAAATCTAACACGTTGCTTTTACAACTAGAGAAAGTTCCCATGTGTTGTCCACCATAAGAGCTTTGTACTCTTCATCCATGGATAAATTCCATTCTTCCTTTATGCATGCTTCATTTTATGACTAAGGTTCAATGACAGAAAATAATTTTGACGTGAATGCTCTATGTGTAGTAGCAAGATTGGCATTGTGGTTAAGCCACTCTAGGGGATAACGCTTGTAGACATTCTGACAATTGGTTGTGCTGAGTTTTCAATTATAGTATCAGGTTCTTCTTTTGAAAAAACCTCCACTAAAGATTCAAAATACCAATTATGGCTGGTATTTTGAAATATGGCTACTATGTAACTCATCTTTATGATATGAAGTTGTTAGGGCTAAATACCACTTATTATCTTCATTAAAAGTAACATATTTGTATATATCTCTTTTGGACTAAGATAGGTAAGTACTTCTATGTGATTCCTATTTATGAGATATATTGAAGTATTCAGAGCTTCAACCCAATAAGCATTTGGAAGATTAATGATAATTTAGCATAGACCTACATGCTCAACAATAACTCTACTCTTTCTCTATGTAACAACATTTTGCTAAGAGGTATACTTGCAAGTGGATTGCCTTCTGACGCCCTCTTTCCGACAAAATTCTTAGAATTAATTTGAGATGAGCTCCCCTATCCATATAATCTTTGAACTTTAATATATGAAATCATTATTTACCATTGCCTTGAACTCTTGAAACTTAGAAAATGCTTCATATTTCTACTTGATGGGATAAATCC
This sequence comes from Lygodium microphyllum, assembly GCF_053477565.2. Classification (NCBI taxonomy): domain Eukaryota; kingdom Viridiplantae; phylum Streptophyta; class Polypodiopsida; order Schizaeales; family Lygodiaceae; genus Lygodium; species Lygodium microphyllum. The sequence continues at coordinate 137,833,061 of NC_141148.1, forward strand.
ATACATTCCTTGAGAAGTCATCAACAAAACTGATAAAATACTTCTAGCATCCTAAATATGTTGCTTGAGCTGGGACCCATACATTTGTATGGATATTTTCAAGTCTTTTATTTGCTCTATAGGTACTATTATTGAACCTATTTCTTTGTTGCTTCCCAAAGGAGCATGAGGAAGATGTATGGTTGTCTCCATTGAACTGGAGTAGAGATAGTCCTTCCACTAGCTTCTTTCTTCAAATGCATGATAGTTTTACTATTTATGTATCACAATCTTCTATGTATTAATGTCATTGAGGTAGAGGGAGTCTTGCTAAAGTAGTCTGCTGGATGAGGTGTAAATGTCTTCATTTTGAATAGTTTTCCAATCTTCTCTCCTTGTATAACTAGTTTTCCATTCTCTTTGAAATCTTGTACAAAGCATCCATTTAGAGTGAATCTAACTTTGTGTCCTTGATCAACAATTTGAACAACTAAAAGTAAATTCTTAGTAATGGGAAGAACCAAAAGAATATTAAACAAGTGAATTGAACCATTTAGAGTGATGAGCCATGTGATTAGAGGCTTTGGAATCCATGTACCATTCATCTTGAAGTTGGATCTAATGTCATTGTTAAGATCTAGTAGTTGGTTGAGAGTGTTTTCTCTTTGGCCTTGTAACTCTCCAAGTTTCCCTTCCATAGCCTCTCAAAAAAAAGAGGACATATCAAAATCCACAACTTATCGAAAGATATAAACTAAATCTTGGATCTAATGTCATTGTTAAGATCTAGTAGTTGGTTGAGAGTGTTTTCTCTTTGGCCTTGTAACTCTCCAAGTTTCCCTTCCATAGCTTCTGGGAAAAAAGAGAACATATCAAAATCCACAACTTATTGAAAGATATAAACTAAATCTTGGAAATCAATTAGATTATGGATAGGGGTGTATTCAAAGTCTACAATTTTGTGACAATGAGGACTAGGGTCTTTATTAGATGTGGACATTGAGAGTTCTTGTCCAAGCATAAGCACATGTGCCTACATCATGGATTATTTCAAGTCCTAGGTATGAATCTAGTTGTTATTCTATTGCTCATTTCTAGGTCTCTTACCTTTGATTGAATATCAAGCAAGCACAGTTTATTATGATTTGGCTAGTGCATGTGAATTGTGCACAAACATACTTTCTTCTTTCCCAATAACTTGTGACTTCAAAGAACAATAACTTTACAACATTTATTAGACAATCAATACATGAGTAGTAATTTTATTATTTCCTTGGTCTCATGTGATTTGGATCTTCTTAAAGCCTACTCATTTTCACTCCTTATGGATAATAATCCCAATGTGGGATTAATCATGGTGTGTAACATAGATTAGACATGTAAGTAAGGTGGTTTAAAGTATACCAAGAAAGACATGGTGATAAAATGAGATTGCACACTCAAGAATGATAATTGACATTACACACACACACAACGCTACACTAGAAGTATTTTTTAATAGATAGTGTTTTTCCCTTTCACTCATATAAGTGGCTATCCTAAATGGCATCTTTATCATAAATTTTCCATAGTCAATACTCATCCACTCACATTGCATCTTTAGGGTGCCATCACATACACAATAGACATCCATAAACAATGAGCTCACATTCTTAACACCCCCTCTTAAGCAAACTGTTACCTTTTATATTTTCACCCATCCAATGTAGCATCACCCAACTAACAATCACTACCTCTTAACACTATTCTCTATGCTATATTAGAGTGCAACCACATGACTAGACACACCTAGTTCAACCACCCCTTCCTTTTTGAACTACCACAATGTTTAGGAAAGGCATGAAAAACCCACTTCCACATTGAACATGTGCACATCTCAGACCTCACACACTCACAAGTTCCTTTTGAGATCTCAATCTCAAGCAAAGAAACCACCACAAGCCAATTCTTATGTAACATTTCTCAAATACATGTCAAGTTTTGTAAAAGAAGCATCCACCTTGCCAATCTTCCTATAATCTATGGTTTATTGATGAGATACAATAGAGCTTGATGATCCACATGAAAAATTACTTGATTCCCCAATAGGTAATGTCTAAACTTTTTTAATGCAAATATCGTTCCAAGATCTTCCCTTTCAGTCACTATATAATTCTTCTTGGCTACGATAAGCCTTCTACTTGCATAGTAGACAAGTCTAAACCAGCTTGCAACTATTTCCAGCATCAAAATTACACCCACCACAATGTGATACGCATCAACAAATACATGAACTGGAATATTCCACTGTGGAGGTTGTAAAATTGGTGCTACTACCAACATCTTCTTCAATATACCAGAATCTTTATCTTGGTCATGCCTCCAGACAAACTGAACTCCCTTCTTAGTAAGCAATGTAAGTAGAGCACAAATATGAGCTAAATACCACAAATATGTACTATGCCATTTCACTTGCCCCATGAAGCACATCACTTCTTGAATTGTTGTAGGTACAACAACCTTTTAAATAGCTTGAATTTTATTTGGATCAATAGGCATACCATCCTTTGAAATAATATGACCTAACAAATCCCCTCTTTTAGCAACAAAAACAAATTTAAACAGATTATGTGACATCCCAAATTGACGGCATCTTTCAAAGCATAACCTAAGTTGCTGCACACATGATCACATTTCTTGCCCAAAAAACAAAAATAATATATGAAAAACCTCATAAAATAAGTAAGATATGGATCAAAAGTTTTATAAACTGCACCACCCTGAAACTCAGGTGGTTTGTTTTTTAGGTCAAAGTTCATAACAATACTTACAAATGCTCCCCACTCCATTATAAAAGCAATCTCATTTGGAATCATATGGATGCATTTGGATGTGATTATATCTAAAGAAACCATGCAATGAACTATAAATCTCATGACCTGCTTCATCATGGAATAAAGAATCTATAATCAAAAGAGGAAATGGATTAGTTATTGTTGATGTATTCAATTTTCTATAATCCACGCAAACTCATATCTTGCCATTCTTTTTAGGGACTACTACAATAGGTGATAGCAAAGTCACTTCATTCACATTCTTGATAAAGCCAACTCTAAGAAGTTTGTCAATCTCTTCTTTCACCTATTTAGCATAGTTTGGATTCATATAATACCTCTTCTAAATGATAGGTTTAGCATCTGCCTTCAAGTTAATTCTATGCTAAAACACCCTTGGATCAAATTGCTTCATGTCTATATACTCCCAAGCAAAAATATCCTAAAATTATTTGCATAGATTAATTAGTTGTTGCTTAAAATCTTCCTCAACAAAAATACTAACCTTTATCAGTTTAGAACGAGACTCGGCAACCAAATACACTTCCTGAACATCATCTTTGAACACTCTAGTTGACTTACTCATAGTGTGTTCATATTTCAACTCCACATCAATAATAGCTTGTTAACTTGCTCTATCAAAATCCTCCTCTATTTCTAATGAAGGATTTTGCTACTCCTTGAGTGTCTCCATATGAGTTCCCTTACTCCCCTCAAGGTTACCATTTCTCTTTGCCACCAATGTAATATCCTACTGTATCAAGTTACTATCTTGTTGTATGGGGTCCTTGTTTACTAACAATGGTAAACTTGCTGCTTGTAGCGGTAAATTCACTTCCAACAAAGTTACTATTCAAAACACATTATATTGAGACAGAATCTTTGCAACATCTATCGTAAAAACTCATACAATAGTAGGATTAGCCTATAAAAAGAGTTCCTCTTCATCATCTTCAATCTTTGCACACCATTTATTGTCTAAGTAACCAATGGATGGTACTTGGGTCTCAATAACACTTGATTAATTGTAGATAACTTGACCTCCTTACCACCATAGGAATAATTTCTGTATCTGAATCCCAATCCTGCTTCAACTTCGCTAATCTAAACCAAGGTTTTCCCAGAAGCATATTTTATGAATCCCCTAAACCTTCCATGTGGAGAATGAAAAAACTTACCTTGAACTTAAGCCATGCTACTAGAATAAGTTGATTTTTTAATATCCCCAATGTTTGAAGTCTCCGTTGGTCTACCATTTTAACTTGAAACAGTGCTACCATCAATCCCTATGGTTTTTGTGCCAAATAAAATTCTTTGGGTAATATCTTAGCCCATGAACCTCTGTCTAATAATACATAATTAAATTTACTACTCAATTATTCCACTTGAATACTTGGAATCTTATAATCCACCACCTCTAACTATGTGTGGATAACTATTTGACATTTTGGCATCTGCCTACTATCATTAGCATAGTGCTTCCACATTTTTTCTTGATTTAACACAATCTTTTCTATGGGATTTTTCTTGAATCCTAGAATCAAATCAAGGATTTGTTCCAAAGTTAGGTGCAATGAGGAATTAGCTAATGTAGCAAATAGTTCATTAGACTACTAAAATTGATCATATGAATCCAAGATTTGGTGCTAGTCACTAAACTACATTTCTGCCAGTTGCATATCCTATCGTTTTTGCTTATACAACAATTGACTCTCATGGACCCCATGCGGAAATTCTATGGAATCAGATTCAATTTCCAGCTTAGAACCTGATGAGGTATCCTCCATCAGCATTTTCTCTTGAATTAGAATCATTAAAACTCAAGTCTAAGGATTCCTGGTTACTCTTCTTCTTAGATTTGCTCATGCCAAGTCTTTGTTCCACTTATTGTGGAGCTTCAGCTAGTGCATCTATGGTGTTATTACTTTCAACTTCTACATTAGCAATTGGTCCTACAATAGCTTTATCCAACCCCTTAACAAAGTATGAATATTGTAAATCCAAAGAAGGCCTATCTTGTTGATTCAACCCATTGACAAGGTTCTTAAATTTTTGTGCATAGTCCTAGACCAACATGGTCTTTTTTAAAATTTTCTTTGGCTTCTTTAACACATATGTACATGTCTTACATTTTTTTAAATCTACTAAGAAAAGAATTTTTAAGGCCATCATATGTAGTAAAGTGTCTTGCATCATAGTACTATACCAATCCATGGCCTTACCTTTAAAGGTTGGTGCAAAATGTTGTAATTGGACTTGATCCCCAAACATATTGTTAGAACCACCAGCAACCCATCTTGTTTGAAATCGCACCACATGAGAGTCTAGGCCCTCTTTCTTCTTACTCCAAAACTTAGATTCCCTAACCTTAGGATTGAGTGGTGAATTAGAACATCATATTAGAGAATTTGGGAATCTCCCAAGTCCCACTTTCAAATAAGGGGTAAAGATTTGGACATGTGGCTAAATCTTAACCCATGCTTCAAACTGAGACTTGGAAAGACAACCTATATAATAGTAATTAGGTTAGACTCTACTTTCAAGTAAAGGAGACAAGTTTTGACCATGTGGAAAAATATTAACTATATTGGGAATTCCCAAACTATATGAGAATTCCCGAATTCCATCATATAGTGTTTTAGGATTCATGGCTCACAACTTTATCTTCTTTAATGGAGGAAATTGATCAAAACTAAGAGAGTTCTTTCTAGTGTTTACTTTACTCCTTAACAACACTACACTTCTTAGCACCGAATTCTATAATCTTTCCCTTACATGGTCTGGAGAAGTTGAAGTACTATTCAAAATTGGCAATTTATTTTCACCTTCAAGAGTACTTGGAGGAGATTCGGTAGGGGGATGATACACTGTAATAGTACCAACAAAGGTATCAACCTCCTGAAATTCCCCTTCAAATGGTGGAAACTCCTCTTCATCTAGGATGCCTATTCCTTTTAATTCACTACCATCATTCTACAACAACCCTTGTCGTTGTCTTGTCAATAACTCTCTTAATTCTCTGGATCTGCATTGGGTTAGGATGACATTCAATAGATGTAGATAGTTCTCTCACATAAATGCACAAATACAAAATTAAACCTTTAAACTATAGCATCTTGCTTTAGGCAATCTGCCATTGCTTAAGGTCTTGATGATTATTTTAGATTTCAAACATCAAAGAAGCAAAGTTTGATTAAGTTTTAAATCCAAAAATAAAGAGCAGCATAAGAAGGGTTGTATCATCTTGCTTCTAGCCATGCATTATTACTTCATACAATACATTCTGCTTTATACAGGATCTCTGCTTCATGCAAGAATTCTACTGAATCATTCAAGAATTGTGCTTCATGCAATAACTCTGCTTTAAACAGGAAATTTGCTTCACGTAGAAAAATCGAGTCGTTGGGCTCAACATTTGTCATTTTCAATGATATTTTAACACATAGATACAAGGACATAATGGAAGGATTTCCAAAGTGTTGCTACCCTAATCTATACAGAATGTATAGTAGGAAAAATAGTGCCTCATAGGGAAAATACCTAATCTTATATCAAACAACTCATAGAAACTCAAACATAATCACATAGAGACATAAGAACACATACCTCAATACATATCATCAGAGAGAATGAGAAGTAGAGCATAGAGAACATGCTGAGAATAGAATAGGAACACAATGAATGATGGCACCAATTGTCATATCCACTATATAATAATGAGAATCCATCATACATAGGTCGTGAAGATAAGAGAAGATCCCAAAAATGAGAATGACACCAATTTGCCTCATCAGATCACGTTTTTTACAACAGCCTACTACAAACTGCACTTCATGAGGCATCTAAGGGTTGCCTTGCATATAGAACTACCATGACTAAAACCATGCCAAGGGCATAATGCATGAAGTGTGTCACTAACATCCATGTCACACAAAAGTAGTCGTATCCATGTTTGCTCACATGCTGCCAATGGTATTCCTCTATATTTTGCTTCCTTGCTTGACAAAGAAACTGTGGATCCAACTTACAATAATGGCTAAACCAAATAAAAAAGCATAAGCATTGGTGGATCTCCTATCTAGAATACTTCACGACATGTATTTGAGCCATTTGGTAAGGTTGAGATGGTTTAGCTTTCAACAAAGCTTGATATTAAAAATTGTAAAGGTCTTTAGAACAGTAGCATTTTCAAGAGCATACGCTATAAATCATGGCAAATCACAATTTGTCATAGAAAATGAGAAAATAGATGCATAGGAGGATGCATCAATGGAGCAACAAGAGGCTACAATAGCTTAGGATTAGTGGAATGTTACTCTTTCTTTGATACCATGTTAATGATCCCAATGTGGGGTTAACCATTATGTATAACATGGATTAGATACATAATCAAGGAAGTTTAAAGTATAACGAGAAAGAAATGGTGACAAAATGAGATTGCACACTCAAGAATCATAAATAATATTCCACACACACTGCTACAATATAAGGTTTCTTTAACAGATAGCCTTTTTCCCTATTACTAATACAAGTGCCCATCTTACATGGCATCCTTATCTTGACTTTTCCATTGTTAATACTCATCCACTCACCTTTTGTAATGAATGAAGCTAAGAAGAGAGGGGAGAAAGAACTAAAGAGAGAGAAGGAGAGCAAGAAGAAGAGAAAGGAAGATTGGAAGAGGAAAGAGAAAGACAGAAAGGAGGGGAGAAAGGAGCAATCCAAAAAGACGAACGTGAAGAGTATGTTCTTGATAATAGTTGTTTGCCCTAAACTAGGACTCTTACACCTTATATACCCTGGTCAATGTGACTAGGGGTCTAACCCCTAGTTTCTATGTATCCCACTCATTACAATCCATCCCCTCTTGAAGGTTTTTGCCCTAAAAAACTAAGAGAACTAGGGAGAATTGATGGGTGGGCTTAGGGAATGGGGTGTAGAGTACAATTATGAGCCACATTACAATGAAAATGGATGGGTAAAGACTAGAGACATCATGTTTTCCATGACAAGCCTGCTGAGGTTAAATTGTCATAGCTTTTGATAGGCTGCTTCAAATGGGCGTGCTTTATGTCAAAATGGAGCTTATGATGAGTACTTTTAGCTCACGTAAGATGCACATTCCTAAGATTTGTGCAAGTACAAAAATTTTCTAAAATAGTGTGTAATCTGCAAGGTAGCAGGGGGTGGCAAAAAAGGAGGGCATAATTGGCTAGTCTTTAGCCCAATGGGCCACTTGGAGGTAAGGAGATTCATTGATAATGGTGATTGGGTGCCATGCGGGTTCTTCCATGGGTAGGCCTTGACATCTGATGAGGTACTCCTTGATGGATCGAGACCTTAAGTGCTTATCTCATTTCCTAATGATTGCCTTAGAGATATACTGAATAATACCTTCTTCATCTATGGGGGGAAGTTCTTCAATATAGTCCATTGAGGTGCCAATGAAGGGTTTCAATTGGGTTACATGAAACACATTTTGAATTTTGGTGCTAAGGGAAAGCTCTAATCAATAGGCCAAGACACCAACTCTCTTTCGGATCCAATAGGAGCCATAGAAATAGTGGGCTAGCTTGTTAACGCTGCCCTTTTTTAGAGTGGAGTAGCAAGACTTAGGCACTTTCAAGACGACTAGTTTCCCTTCCTAGGATTCCAAATACCTTATTTTCTCATCAGCATGAAGTTTCATGTGAGTTTGTGCCTTTTTAAGATTCACTTTGCATTGTTGAAGTAGGGCCTGCATGCGATCCAACTCGACCTGACTTTGATGGTTGGTCTTATAATTGAATAAAACTCTACGGAAGGGGGACTTAAACCCATATAATGCCTCAAAAGGGAAAACTCCAATGCTAGAGTGGGTTGAGTTATTATAGGCAAACTCAGCCAAGTGGAGTTGCGTATCCCAACTATGTTGTACATCATGGCAAAAGTGCCGCAAATATGTCTCAAGCCATTTGTTTACTCTTTCAGTCTAGCCATTAGACTAAGGGTGGTATGCAATGGATGGAGCAAGCTTGATACCCATAGATGTGAAAAGTGTTTGCCAAAAGTTGCTTATAAAATTAGAATCTCAGTCATGTACTATGACTTGTGGTAAGCCATGCAACTTGAAGACATATTGCATAAATTGAGTATCCACTTGAGAGGCAGTATATTAGGTCTTAGTGGGGATAAAGTGGGCATTTTTGGTGAGTCAATCAACTACCACATATATTCTATTCCAACTTGTCTTGGTCATGGGGAGGCCATGATGAAGTCCATTGTGATATGAGTCCATTTCCCTTCAGGAATAGGGAGAGGTTACAAGAGGCTAGTGGTCCTGAGTATGTTGTCCTTGTTCTATTGCAATGGAACACATTTGGTCACAAAGTCCTTGATATCCCTCCATAAGCCTTCGAATGAAAGATCTTGGAAATCCTATCATATGTTTTGAAAACACCCAAATGACTAGTACTAGGGCAAGATTGCATCTCTTCCATGATCCTTTGTGTGAAGGGAGAAGTGTGTGAGATGATGATCTTGCCATTGGACCAAATAACGCCATGCTTGAGCTAATATCAAGAGTTTTCAGCCATGACCCCATGCTGTAATTTTTGGAAGATGCGGCTAGAGTTATAATCTAAAAAAATAATCTTCTTGAAGCTCTTCAATCCAATCACTATGCAACTCCAAAATAGAGGATACTCTACATGCTCACATCCAGGAGAGTGAATCAACCACTATATTATTTTTGTGTCGAGTGTGAGAAATGTCAAAGTCATAATTTTGTAGTGTTGCCATCCATTGCCTTTGCTTAAGAGTTAAAGTGGACTAAGTTAGGAAGTACTGGAGGACTGGATGGTCACTTTTTACTTGGAAGTGATTCCTATACAAATAGTGGTGCTATTTATTAATAGCATGGAGGATGGCCAACATCTCTTGGTCATAAACATTCATCTGTATCTCCCTATCATCAAGCATGCAGCTCTCAAATGCAATCACACTATGCTCTTTGCAGCAACACTGCACCAATACCCTTGCCACTGGCATCACAATGAATGGTAAACATCTTAGAGAAGTCAGGGCGGTAGAAAAGAATGGGGGCGAAAGTAAGTATTTTCTTCAACTGCTTGAAGCTATGATCAACAATGTCATCCCAAAACAATGATTCATTTTTTAATTGATTAGTAAAATGTGCTGTAATGGTGGCATAGTGCTCAATGAAGTGTCTATAGAATGAAGAGAGACCAAGGAAGCCATGTAATGAAGTGGTGGTGGACGGGATGGGCCAGTCCCTAGCACATTACACCTTTTTTGAGTCAGCTTGTATGCCATTTTGCTCACAATGTGTCCCAAGTACTCCACAAATGTCTGCATCAAGATACATTTGCTCTCCCTAGCAAAGACTTGATGCTCTCTCAATATGTCAAACAACCTTCTCACATGTGCCAAGTGCTCCTCTTGTGACTTGCTATATATGAGAATGTCATCAAAGAAAATGAGCACAAACTTGAACAAGAAGGGTTGAAGAATTTTATTCATGAGATTCTAAAATGTGGCAGGGGAATTAGACATCCCAAAAGGCATCACTAGAGAATGATAAATCCCATGATTAGTCCTGAAGGCTGTTTTGATCTCATCTCCCTCCTTCATAGGGATCTTATGGTAGCTAGAGTGCAAATCAATCTTAGTGAAAAAGCATGCCCCTTTTAACTCATCCAACAAGTCATCGTATGCACATGCGGAAAGAGCCATCTTTCTTATTGACTAACAAGACATGGGATCTAGTCCAATGAAACCCATCTCTAACGGTGCCTTGACTTGCTAAGCACCACACAAATGGCCATGAAAAGTACACCGTCCTCATCAAACAAGTCCAATAGCTCCCAGCTACCGAAAGTGCGGTGTCCCTGTATTCAGTTATGCTATGTTGTGCAGTCACAATGCAAAGGATGTCTCATACACCTCCATGTGTACTTCTTCTCAACATGGATGACTTTGCTTCATCCACACATTGTTACAAGAAACCAGCTTGCGGTCTTCTAACTACGTAATATCTAAGTATGCACAAGCACTCACCTAATATCTACACTGAAATATCTACACAGTTTGGGTCCTCAAGTGTAGGACAATACTCTCAGCTTGCTTAGAGTTCGACCTATCTCCCAAACTAATTGAACTATGTCCTGTGCACGATAGAGAAGACTAGCACTACCCCTAGGGAGAGACCACCTATGAGAGGTTTTCAATTGCAGGTATTGAAGACTCCAACGAAAGTGTCGTTTGCTCTTCATTGACACCCAACTCTGAATTCTTATCCTTTATCATCCTGCAAGCTCGCCAAGAATCTTCATGTGCAGAATCCCCAACAAACAAACACTTGTGCTGGCCATCAATGCAATCCCCAACAAAGAACATCCCTACCACCAACTCCAACAACCCTACCACTAGCCACCTAGGCCACCAATGTGCCCCCAACGATCTTCCTCCACACCACCACCAACACTCCTTCACGGCAACCACCGATCCCTTCCACCCACTCCTTTAGTGCATGCCAAAGCCTGCTACCTACGATGGTGAGTGCCATGGGATCGGCACTCGTCTAGGAGGGGGGTAACGTTAAATATCAGACAAACAAGGTGGAAAATATAGAAAAGCTAAAGCAGAAGACAAAGGCCAAGGAAAAGTGAAACGGAAGATGAAGGCACACCAAGAAAAATATAGAAACACAAGAAACGTAGAAAAGTCCTAAATAAGGGAAAAAGGCACACAAGGAAAAGTGCAAGTCAATACTTTTGTAAAAGAGCGCAAGCACATCAGGATTTTATTTAAAGAGCATCGGGCTCTCACCCATGCAATTTGTAAATGTAGAGAGTGGTGGAAATGAAGCTAGGAAGATAGAAGGACAATGGGAAAAAGGGCCTAGATCACGGCTAGCCATGTAAAAAAGGGGATAAGGGGATAATCGCCCAAAGGGGATTTAGGGTTTTGTATATAAAGCTGAAAAGTGAATGAGAATCTCATTCTTGTGTGTGGCCAAAAGTGGCTCTCCTCCTCCTCCTCCTCTTCTTCTTCTTGCTTGCTTGAGCTTGTGCTCGAGAGAGGGAGTGCGAGAGTGTGAGGAGGTGAGTGTGTGAGGGTGAGGGACCGGTGTCGTCATGTTGGGGGTCGAAGGTCTACCACCAGGGTTTAGAGCAGAAGAGGAGTGAGGGATTCAAGGTTAGGAGAGGGAGAAAAGAATGGGGTTTGATAAATCTTGGGTTTTAGAGATGATTCACTTGGAGAATAAGACCTCAAGCTTTTTCATATACTTAGCATACATGAATGGAATTAAATACTTTGATTTGATTACATCAAATGCATATGAGGTTAATAGACCAATACATATAGAGATTTTATCTCAGATTTAATCCAAATACATATTTTAAATGCAATCCCAAACAATTTCAATTTCATGAATGCCAATGAACAACAACTCCAAGATACAAGTATTTGAGTGGTAGACTCCACTACTTCCAAGACATAGATCAAAAACTCTTGAAATGCATTGACAAAGCTTTTAATTCACTTCAGCCCTCTTTTATAATAGTAATTTCTAGCCCATAAACAAGCTCCAAAAATGCACATAATCTCAAGAATAAGCCTCTCTAATCACTCTCAAATGAAGCCTGATGTTTAGAGGTCAATACCATCACTTGCAACCACATACATCACTTGATTTCCCTTCAAGAAGACAAGAACTATGGGCTGCCCTATTTATGACAGGTTTTAGCAATCCAAAATAGCCCCATACACCTCCAAAATCTCCCCTTTACTTGCCCCAAAGTCACTCAGTACTTGGGCACAAGAGGGGCTTCAATGGACCATGAATACGATAAGAGAATGGAAGAAGACATACATAAGAGCAGGTTGAATACTTTATCATCCACTCATTTTCATGATACCACTCATTTTCGTGATACCAAATGGATGGGCCAGAAAGACTCTCACCTTCTTTGTTTGTATCTCCTCTCTTTCTTCAATTTGCTCTGAGTTTGCATGCTTTAGAGCACTCCCTCCATCTGCCATAGGTATGCAGGCCCAAAAATTTCACCGAAAAATGCGGGCTGCTCTTCCTTCAGCTTCCACACAAAAGTTGACCATATAGATCACTTACAAGTCACTCAAGTTCATTATTTCAGGTCCCATACAAACCAAGTGGACTTTTCGGCACTCTTCTTGATTTCCAAGCAAATACTCCTCATGGACCAATGTGACATAACCTGTAGACTGTCAGTTATCTCCCATTGATCAAGTTGAGGGTCCCCATATACTTAATTTTTGTCAATTTATATGATACAAACTGAAAATTACGTGTCAAGTTATAAAGGAACATCTAAGTCAAATGTTGGGAAATAATGGCTGAATTATATATGGAAGTTTCTCATGTGAATCCTAATGAAGTTCTTCTGCAAACATAAGAACTCCATGATTTATATCATGAATAGAAAACTCTTTGACATTCACCCCCTCTTAACCTGCACATCCTCCGGCATGTGCCATTTCATAAAGTTGTAGGTTAAGGAGGCTCTGCTTCTGAAATATCTTCATCTTCATCCACTAAGTCTTCTTCTTCTTCCTTGTCTTCAAGTAGATGGCTCACATCCAAGTCATCAAGCTCATAAGTAGAAGACTCTCTTCGTTTGAAGAGCTTGATACGGTTGCCAGATATTGGTAACTTGACCATGGTCCCATCAATTTCAGCCAAAGTGTAAGTAGCATTATCATGTACCACCTTCACCACATATGGTCCAAACCATTTCTTGGCTAGCTTCCTATGAGCACTATACTGATTGTCCAGGCTGCTGTCATAGACAACTACCCAATCATTCTCTTGGATAGCTCTTGGACGGAGTCAATGATTCTTGTTAAACCTCTTCTTATTCTTCAACCTTGCTGCCTTTAACATTTCAATGGCTGCCTTGACATCCTCTAGCCTTCTTTCAAACTGCCTTATGTGCAAAATTAGCAGCTCTTCTCTATTTATGCCTTCATCCCAAGGCAAGATACTCCATGTGATAATAGACTCCTCAATAGGCATAATAGATGGCTATCCATATATTAGTTCGGCCGGCATATAACCTGTTACTGCACTATGGGTAGTTCTATCAGCCCATAATGCGAATGGAAGCATTTTAGGCCATTCTCTCATCTTCCCTCTGCAAGATTTTGCCAAAGCTTTGAGAATCGGTTGATGACCTCTTTCACTCTTACCATTGCCTTCAAGATTGTAGGCTGATGTAAGAGATAACTTGATTTCCAATTGAGCAAAGAAATGGCGAGCCTCATCGGCATCCAATTCTCCTCTATCAGCAGTTACTATGGCAACACAGCCATACCTGCAAAACACTTCTTCAAGTAAAAATATACAAACAACTTGAGTGGACTTTGTTGTCAAGGCTTTTCCTTCAACCTGATTTGTGGGATCTTCTCTAGCAAGCACTAGATATCTCATGTTCCGAATTACAGTAGGCATGATTACTAAATCAACAACCCATCTGTAATGAATAGATAAAGGAAAGGTAGGCTGAAGCCCATCTCTATGATTAACCATAGAGTATATTTGACAAACATGACAAGTCTCAAAAAAATGCTCAATGTCTTTATACATGTTTTTCCACCAAAATTTCTCTTTTATTTTGGCAAAAGTGCCCCATATGCCTCTATGGCTAGCCAATAGGCTTTCATGAAATTCTTGCATGACCTGTCTTTGAGTCTTCTTGTCTCCTAGGACAGGAACATGCACTCCTCCTTTCTTCTTCGCATGCCTCCAAAGGTAGCCATCTTTGAGAAAGAAGCCATAAGCCTTTCTCTTGATTCTCTTGAATTCTTCATTAGTCCAATCTTCCTTCTTTGTCATAGTGCTCAAGAATTGGACAATTTTTAGCCAATCATATGCATAATATTCTTCCTTAAAATGAGAAAAAATTAAAAGAAAACATTGAGCATGCTGTCTTTCAACTACCCTCTGTCCTTCCATGGTTGTTTCTTCTTTCTTTGCTACTGTAAATTCTATTACAGCAGCTGTAACTACTGTACTTTTCGTAATTAATGATGTATCTACATTTATGACATCTGTATCATCATTAAGAACAGATGTACTTGTTGTTTTCAGATTTGACTCTGTAATTACAACATCATTTTCAGCAAATATAGACTCTGTTTCTTCCTCATCCATCATTTCTTCTTCATCTTTATATCTGGCACGCGAAAGCATATGAGCAACTGGATTATCTCTTCCTACAATATGTTTCAAATCAGGATTTAAGGATTTAATATAGGCTATCCATCTTAGCATAGCTATGTTGGGAGTGGAACAGTTGGCAATCATGCCCAAGAGTGGAAGACAATGTGTTTCAACTACTACATGTGCGCCCATGAAGCACTCCCGATCACACTTCAATACAGTTACAACTCCCCAAAGTTATCTTTTAATTTGAGCATACCTTCTTTGACGTTCATTAAGATCCTTCGCTCCTAATCCGATTGCATATCTGTTGCCCTCAAGACCATCTTGACCAATTGCCCATCCTATCCCAATAGGACTTGTGTCTACCATGAGTATGATAGGCTGTCCATTAGAGTAATTAGCCCTCTTCAAGGTGGGGACTGATATCACCAATTTCTTCAATTTTTGAACAGCTTGAGTATGTTCTTTATCCCACATAAACCTTTGGCCTTTTCTTAATAGTTGATAAAGATTTTCAGCAACATGAGTGAAGTGTGGGATCCAAATAAGATAGAAAACACATGCTCCAAGAAATAATCTTACCTTCGAAACATTTGTGCATATTTTGTGCATTTTGCTGATAGCATCAATCTTGATTGGAGAAGGCTTTTGGCCATATGGGCCACACATATGCCCAACCACAAGAACTTCAAATCCAAAAACACATTTAGCTCCTGAAAGAGTAAGATGAACTTCTTCCAGTTTAGACAAGATTTGAGCAGAATCATTAATATGATTGGAAACAAATCCAAACTCATTGAGCTCTTCATTCTTCTCATGAATTTCACATCCTTTGATCGATACATCGTCAAAGAAAGGAAGAGTTAGTTGGGGAATATAATCTCTCAATACTTTATGCATGGCATTCATCATGTGAGACACTAGATTTGTAGCTTCTTGAGGTAGAGTACACATGCGGACTAAACCAAGAGGCGTCTTCATTGTGGTAATGTCTTGACTCTCCAAAGCAAGTTGAAATTGGTCATAGCCCGAATATAAATCACACATGGAATAAATTGCTCTACCTGCAAAAGCCTCACCAAATTCATCAACAATTGGCCCCGAACCAACATTTCTAGTAGTGAATTTATTGACAGGCTATAAATCTTGAATGAATCGCAAATATCCATTCTTCTTAGGCACGGTAAACCATCAGTTAGAATATAGAGCTGAAGATATTCGCATCTTTATCTTTTCATTTAAAAGCTCCAGTAAATTAGGCAAATGAGCCCTTGGTACCAGAATTGGTTTAAGATTCCAAGGGATGTATGGGACCATGAAAACCACCATTGGTGCCACAACACTTGGATCCACACAGCCAATTTCATGAGGCTGAAATGAAAAAGCTTTTCCATGTTTCTTCAATATCTGCATAAAGGCTTGCTTTTCACGTGGCAAGAGAAAATAGTCTTCACCAATTTTTAGCTCTTGTAAGATTTTAGCTGTAAATTGGTGACCAATATCTTTGGGGTCACAAAGACTTGGCTGTTTGGATGCCCTTTCAGCCTGTCCCTCACTTTTGGGAGGTAGTGGAGTTGCCACCGGCTTGACCTTCTTGTCAACTGTCTTGTACATTGTTTCTACTCTTGCCTCATCCCTGTTTGGCTGTCCAAAAGCTTCACAATCAGCAAATTCTTCAATCATGTCATAAATATCTAATGTGCATACCTATATGGACTGATTTCTAGCCTGCTTTTCTGCATGAACAGCTACATGTATGTCAGCCAATGTATCATTATAAATCAGCCCATAAAATAGTCCTAAAATTTCTTCATTTTTAGCCAAAACATCAACTTGCTTTAGCTTCCGTTCCACATGACATAAATGCTTTCTTTCAGCCCTATTAATGGCTGAAAACTGTTTATAACACCCCACATTGTTGGCCATAAATACCCGCAAGTCAACTTTTGGCATAGCTCCCTTTACATGTGGAGGCAAATTTTTATGACATGAAGCATTGCCATAGCCTCCACTTACAGCAGTGTAACCCGAAAACCCTTAAATTCTCAGGCATTAGGAGGCACAAGATGATCTCTCAATCGATCTCTATTCCGATGATGATTTACACATATAGTCAGAAATTGGAAAGCTTTGTCATTATCCTTACTTCTTATCCGAGCATATGATGAAACCATAATCAAGGGCCTTTGTCTCCAAATGAGACTTAGAAATAAAAGGTTGACCAAGAATGATAGGATAGCTACAGGAATCTTGAACAAAGAAATGAAATTCATGTTTTACATTACCAATAGTAACCCGTACATTAGGACATGCCGCATAGAGATCGACAGAAGAATTATTGGTTGCTTTCATGTGCCATCCCGGGCCTACATCTATGGGCCATCTGCCATTCTCATAGAGACTTCTTGACATGACGTTGATCTCCAAGCCATGGTCTATAAGGGCAATGCATGGAGTCTCTCTTTCTCCAATCTTGACAACGGTTTTGGTGGTCGCCCTTTCCCAATGGGTATGGGAGTAGTGACTACTTGGAATAAAATGAGCTTCAATCTCTTCTTTCATGTTGTGAAGACGAGCTTCTTTCTTATGCATGGGCTACTCTTTGAATTGAGAAGACCCCACCATAACATTCTCTGCAATAGCTTCTTCAATTTCTGCTTCATAGATGTCTTCATCTTTGACTTCTATGGTTGCAATCAATTCTTTGATTGCCTCCAATCGAATCCCTTGAGTATTCAGCTTCTCTTCATTCTGCAAATACACATGAAGAGCTTGCAAAAAAGCATGCACAGATTCTTCAGTTTCTTCACCAACATATTGTCTTTTCCGTTTAATTACATCAATTATTACATCATGAAATCCTCATTTTGCAATTTCGAGAATTTCGCCCAAAACACCATGTTGGGGAATATGGGAATTTCCCATAAGTTTGGGACACGTGGTCAAATCTTTGGATTTATCATAACTTGAAGACTATAACTCCAAATGGAGCCCTCTATAGCTCAATAGATTCCATTTTTCAAGCGCTTTCTAATGATAGGTCATATCATATGGTTTTGAGAAACTTATGGGCATGTTATCCGAGTGCCACCTTTTTAGTATTCAAAAAATGGGAATTGGGAGATTCCCAAACTCACTAATAGTGTGTTCCAATGTAAATTCAATTTTGCTTCCACGAATCCTTTCTTCTAGGATCCGCTTGAGATCCGTCGCACTCTCTATGTCAGACTGCAGGTTGTAGCTGGGATGTTTACCTTTTCTCTTCCCTTCCGTCTTCTTTGCTTGTGGGGCATTTTCCATATCATGCTCTAGTGGTGGTGGTGGATTTTCAACAGCCTTCTGCTAATCCAGTTTACTTCTTGTCACATGTTTGGTTGGCCCTGAAGAGGAGGGACCGGCAAGATCTTCATCTCTTCTTCTCTTTTCTTCTACCATAGCTTCTTGATTATTGATTTCAGCCAACTGAGCGAAAGCTGAAAATGAATCAACCGGCTCAATCCATCAGGTTCTTCCTCAGATGCATTGACTGCCAGTAGTTAATTCATCTTTAGATTCCTTGCCTCGCTCCAGGTGATCTAAGGCCTGCATCCACACTTTATATTTTGCATCAGCTTTACATGCTTTAACAATTTCATTAGTTGGTTCAATTTGCAGCCCCCCATAGGTAGCTGCATCAACAGCTACATAGGCTGTTCTTATTGCCAAATCCTCCAGTCTTTTCTTCATGCCACTGTTATCAAAATTTGGCTCAAGAGGAAGCCCAACTTCAGTCGCATGAATTTTACCATCCTTCCAAAAGACTAATTTTTGCACCTCAACTTCACAGAATGCACTGTACTCCCTCTTATCATGTTGTAGGCTATCACACCAGATACAACGTCTTTTGAAGCCTTCTCATACAGGTCTTTGGGCAGCTGTTTGTCCTCTTTCTTCCACTTTCATATCAAGCCTTTCCACCTTGGAATTAATTTTCATTAGATCAAGATGAAGATATTGCATGCTCTTGATCAGCTCATCCATAACATCCTTCTTTGGAGGTGGAATAGTAGGATTTCTTGGTTGCTTGGCCACAGAGATAGGAGGTTGAGATATAGGAATAGGCTCTTTTATGGACTCAGATGGTGCAGAGGTAGACCCCCACCTTAGGTGCATCTGCTCTCTCTGAGCAATCATATTAACTGCTTCAGTGATATCACCCCAAGCAGTCTTCAATCCCATCTGAGAGTTAGGATCTTCAAGCCGATCAGTTAGTTTCTCTTGAAGAAAAGGATCCACAGCCTTTACAAACAATTCAATCTTCTCGCTCTCCATACTCTACTGATCATTAGGATCTAGCTGAGCAAATTTGCTTTCAAATTCAGAGTGAAGAGCAGTGGCAGTTAGTCCCTTATTGGGCCTTTCAACCCATTCTATGAATATTTTCTTCGTCATGAGGCCAGAATCTTCAAGAAAGAATTCTTCTCGAAGAGCCTTCTTGAATGCAGACCATCCCGCATCTTTTTGAAAAAGACCATGCATCTGGTTCTGGAGGCCATGCACAGCCAAACAAGCAAAGTATCGGCTCCAAGTATGATGAGGGACTCCAAAGAAGACCATCTTGTCAGTATAGAGGTGAATAAAGGAGGAAACATTTTGCCCATTAAATTGCTTGAGCTCTTGCCCAACTGCTTTCAAAGCTTTAATGGCAGTGGCATCATTCTACTCTTCATCTTGTCTCCGTTGTTACTGCAGTTGCATTTGCTGTTGAAATTGCAATTGTTTTTGTTGGCTCTCTTGCATCAAACAAACCAACTACTGCAAGGCATCTCTCCCGAACTTGATGATTCTCCCATTGTACTTTCTCTTCTACAAGCTGACTTTGACATCAGGTTCACCACTGTCATCATGTTCGGGGTTAAAGGTCTAGCACTGGGGTTTAGAGCAGAAGAGGAGTGAGGGATTCAAGTTTAGGAGAGAGAGAAAAGAATGGGGTTTGATAGGTCTTGGGTTTTAGAGATGGTTCAGTTGGAGAAGAAGACCTCAAGCTTTTTCATATACATAGCATACATGAATGGCATTAAAGACTTTGATTTGATTACATCAAATGCATATGAGGTTAATAGACCAATACATGTAGAGATTTTATCTCAGATTTAATCCAAATACATATTTCAAATGCAATCCCAAACAAGTTCAATTTCATGAATGCCAATGAACAACAACTCCAAGATACAAGTATTTGAGTGGTAGACTCCACTACTTCCAAGACATAGATCAAAAACTCTTGAAATGCATTGAAAAAGCTTCTAATTCACTTCAGACCTATTCTATAGTAGTAATTTCCAGCCCATAAACAAGCTCCAAAAATACACATAATCTCAAGAATAAGCCTCTCTAATCACTCTCATATGAAGCACTAATGTTTAGAGGTCAATACCCTCACTTGCAACCACATAGATCACTTGATTTCCCTTCAAGAAGACAAGAACTGTGGGTTTTCCCCGTTTATGACAAGTTTTGGCAGTCCAAAGCAGCCCCATACACCTCCAAAATCTCCCCTTTACTTGTCACTCAAGTACTTGGGCACAAGAGGGGCTTCAATGGACCATGAATCTGGTAAGAGAATGGAAGAAGACGTACATAAGAGTAGGCTGAATACTTTATCTCTATTTTCCCCTTTTATGGACTCTCATACCACTCATTTTCGTGATACCAAATGGATGGGCCAGAAAGACTCTCACTTTCTTTTTTTGTATCTCCTCTCTTTCTTCAGTTTGCTCTCAGTTTGCATTCTTTGGAGCATGCACCATAGCCTTCAGCCCTCCCTCCATTTGCCATAGGTATGCAGGCTTGAAAATTGGGCCAAAAAATGTGGGTTGCTCTTCTTTTAGGTTCCACACAAAAGTTGACCATGTAGGTCACTTACAAGTCACACAAGTTCATTATTTCAGGTCCCATACAAACCAAGTGGACTTTTGGGCACTCTTCTTGATTTCCAAGAAAATACTCCTCATGGACCAATGTGACATAACCTGTAGAATGTCAATTATCTCCTGTTGATCAAGTTGAGGGTCCCCATAGACTTAATTTTTGTCAGTTTACATGATACAAAATGAAAATTGCATGTCAAGTTACAAAGGAACATCTAAGTCAAATGTTGGAAAATAATGACTGAATTATATATGGAAGTTTCTCATGTGAATCCTAATGAAGTTCTTCTGCAAACATAAGAACTCCATGATCTATATCATGAACAAAAAACTCTTTGACATTCACCCCCTCCTAACCTGCACATCCTCCGGCATGTGCCATTTCATAAAGTTGCAGGTTAAGGAGGCTCTACTTCTGAAATATCTTCATCTTCATCCTCTAAGTCTTCTTCTTCTTCCTTGTCTTCAAGTAGATGGCTCACATCCAAGTCATCAAGCTCATACGTAGAAGACTCTCTTCATTTGAAGAGCTTGATACATTTTTCGGCTACTAGTATCTTCACCATGGTCCCATCCATTTCAGCCAAAGTGTAAGTAGCATTATCATGTACCACCTTCACAACATATGGTCCAAACCATTGCTTGGCTAGCTTCCTATGAGCACTATATTAATTGTCCAAGCTGCTGTCATAGACAACTACCCAATCATTCTCTTGGATAGCTCTTGGACGGAGTCAATGATTCTTGTCAAACCTTTTCTTATTCTTCAACCTTGCTGCCTTGAGCCTTTCAATGGCTGCCTTGACATCCTCTGGCCTTCTTTCAAGCTGCCTTGTGCGCAAAATCAACAGCTCTTCTCTATTTATGCCTTCATCCCAAGGCAAGATACTCCATGTGATAATAGACTCCTCAATAGGCATAATAGGTGGCTGTCCATATATTAGTTCAGCTGGCATATAACCTGTTATTGCACTATGGGTAGTTCTATCAGCCCATAACACGAATGGAAGCATTTTAGGCCATTCTCTCATCTTCCCTCTGCAAGACTTTGCCAAAGCTTTGAGAATCGGTTGATGAACTCTTTCACTCTTACCATTGCCTTCAGGATTGTAGGCTGATGTAAGAGATAGCTTGATTCCCAATTGAGCCAAGAAATGGCGAGCCTTATCGGCATCCAATTCTCCTCTCTCAGCAGTTACTTTGGCAACACGTCCATACCTGAAAAACACTTCTTCAAGTAAAAATCTACAAATAGCTTGAGTGGAGTTTATTTTCAAGGCTTTTCCTTCCACGTGATTTGTGAGATCTTCTCTAGCAAGCACTAGATATCTCATGTTCCGAATACGTGTAGGCATGGTTACTGAATCAACAACCCATCTATAATGAATAGATAAAGGAAAGATAGGCTGAAGCCCATCTCTATGATTAACCATAGAGTACATTTGACAAACATGACAAGTCTCAAAAAAATTCTCAATGTCTTTATACATGTTTTGCCACCAAAATTTCTCTTTTATTTTGGCAAAAGTGCCCCATATGCCTCTATGGCTAGCCAATAGGCTTTCATGAAACTCTTGCATGACCTGTCTTTGAGTCTTCTTGTCTCCTAGGACATGAACATGCACTCCTCCTTTCTTCTTCGCATGCCTCCAAAGGTAGCCATCTTTGAGAAAGAAGCCATAAGCCTTTCTCTTGATTCTCTTGAATTCTTCATTAGTCCAATCTTCCTTCTTTGTCATTGTGCTCAACAATTGGCCAATTTTTAGCCAATCATATGCATAATACTCTTCCTTAAAATGAGAAAAAATTAAAAGAAAACATTGAGCATGTTGTCTTTCAGCTGCCCTCCGTCCTTCCATGGTTGTTTCTTCTTTCTTTACTACTGTAAATTCTGTTACAGCAGTTGTACCTACTGTACTTGCCGTAATTAATGATGTACATGCATTTATGACATCTGTACTATAATTAAGAACAACTCTACTTGCTGTTTTTAGATTTAAACTTGTAATTACAGCATCATTTTTAGCAAATACAGACTCTGTTTCTTCCTCATCCATTATTTCTTGTTCATCTTTATATCTGGCATGCGAATGCATGTGAGCAACTAGATTATCTCTTCCTACAATATGTTTCAAATCAAGATTTAAGGATTTAATATAGGCTATCCATCTTAGCATAGCTATGTTGGGAGTGGAACAGTTAGCAATCACGCCCAAGAGTGCAAGACAATGTGTTTCAACTACTACATGTGCGCCCATGAAGTACTCCCGATCACACTTCAATGCAGTTACAACTCCCCAAAGTTATCTTTTAATATGAGTATACCTTCTTTGACGTTCATTAAGAACCTTTGCTCCAAAGCAGATTGCATTTCTGTTGCCCTCAAGATCATCTTGACCGACTGCCCATCCTATCCCAATAGGACTTGTGTCTATCGTGAGTATGATAGGCTGTCCATTAGAGTAATCAGCCCTCTTCAAGGTGGGGGCTGAAATCAGCCATTTCTTCAATTTTCAAACAGCTTGAGTATGTTCTTTATCCCACATAAACCTTTGGCCTTTTCTTAACAGTTGATAAATATTTTCAGCAACATGAGTGAAGTGTGGGATCCAAATAAGATAGAAAACACACGCTCCAAGAAATCTTCTTACCTTCAAAACATTTGTGCATATTTTCTGCATTTTTCTGATAGCATCAATCTTGATTGGAGAAGGCTTTTGGCCACATGGGCCACACATATGCCCAACCACAAGAACTTCTTCAACTCCAAAAACAGATTTAGCTCCTGAAAGAGTAAGATGAACTTCTTCCAGTTTAGACAAGATTTGAGCACAATCATTAATATGATTGGAAACAAATCCAAGCTCATTGAGCTCTTCATTATTCTCATGAATTTCACATCCTTTGATTGGTACATCATCAAGGAAAGGAAGAGTTAGTTGGGGAATATAATCCCTCAATGCTTTATGCATGGCATTTATCATGTGAGCCACTCAATTTGTAGCTCCTTGAGGTAGAGTATTCATGCGGACTAAACCAAGAGGCATCATCATTGTGGTAATGTCTCGACTCTCCAAAGCAAGCTCAAAATTGGTCATAGCCTGAATATAAATCACCCATCGAATAAATTGCTCTACCTACAAAAGCCTAAGCAAATTCATCAACAATTGGCCCCGAACCAACATTTCTAATAGTGACTTTATTGACAAGCTGTAAATCTTGAATGAATCGCAAAGATCCATTCTTCTTAGGCACACTAAACCATCAGTTAGAATAGGGAGCTGAGGATGGCTCCAATATTGACATCTTTATCTTTTCATTTAAAAGCTCTAGAAAATTAGACAAATGAGCCCTTGGTACCAGAATTGGTTTAAGATTCCAAGGGATGTGTGGGACTATGAAAATCACCATTGGTGCCACAACACTTGGATCCACACACCTAATTTCATGAGGCTGAAATGAAAAAGCTTTTCCATGTTTCTTTAATATTTGCATAAATTCTTGCTTTTCAACTGGCAAGAGAAAATAGTCTTCACCAATTTTTAGCTCCTGTAAGCTCTCAGTTGTAAATTGGTGACCAATATCTTTGGGGTCACAAAGACTTGGCTATTTGGATGCCTTTTCAGCTAGTCCCTCACTCTCAGGAGGTAGTGGAGTTGCCACCGCATTGACCTTCTTATCAACTGTATTGTACTTCATTTCTACTCTTGCCTCATCCCTATTTGGCTATCCAAAAGCTTCATGATCAGAAAATTCTTCAATCATGCCATAAATATCCAATGTGCATACCTGTATGGACTGATTTCTAGCCTGATTTTCTTCATGAACAGTTGCATGTATGTCAGCCAATGTATCATTATAAATCAACCCATAAAATAGTCCTAAAATTTCTTCATTTTTAGCCAAAACATCAACTTGCTTTAGCTCCCATTCCACATGACATAAATGCTTTCTTTCAGCCCTATTCATGGCTGAAAAGTGTTTATAACAACCCACACTATTGGCCGTAAATACCTACAAGTCAGCTTTTGGCATAGCTCCCTTTACATGTGGAGGCAAATTTTTAGGACATGAAGCACTGCCATAACCTTCACTTACATTAGTGCAACCCGAAAACCTTTAAATTCTTGGGTATTTGGAGGCACAGGATGATCTCTCAATCGATCTCTATTGCAATGATGATTTACACATAGAGTCGGAAATTGGATAGCTTTGTCATTATCATTACTACTTATCCGAGCATATGATAAACCATCATCAAGGGCCTTTGTCTCCAAATGAGACTCAGAAATAAAAGGTTGACCAAGAATGATAGGATAGCTACAAGAAACTTGAACAAAGAAATAGTAACCGGTACATAAGGACATGCCGCATAGAGATCGGCAGAAGAATTATTGGTTGGTTTCATGTGCCATCCTGGGTCCACATCTATGGGCCATCCGCCATTCTCATAGAGACTTCTTGACATGACATTGATCTCCGAGCCATGGTATATAATGGCTATGAATGGAGTCTCTCTTTCTCCAATCTTGACAATGGTTTTGGTGGTCGCCCTTGCCCAATGGGTATGGGAGTAGTGACTACTTGGAATAAAATGAGCTTCAAGCTCTTCTTGCATGTTGTGAAGACGAGCTTCTTTCTTATGCATGGGCTGCTCTTTGGATTGAGAAGACCCCACCATAACATTCTCTGCAATAGCTTCTTCAATTTCTGCTTCATAGATGTCTTCATCTTTGGCTTCTATGGCTGCAATCAATTCTTTGATTGCCTCCAATCGAATCCCTTGAGTATTCAACTTCTCTTCATCCTGCAAATACACATGAAGAGCTTGCAAAAAAGCATGCGCAAATTCTTCAGTTTCTTCACCAACATATTGTCTTTTCCATTTAATTACATCAATTATTACATCATGAAATCCTCGTTTTGCAATTCCGAGAATTTCGCCCAATGTAAACTCAATTTTATTTCCAAGAATCCTTTCTTCTAGGATCCACTTGAGATCCGTCGCAGTCTCTTTGTCAACTGCAGCTTGTAGCCAGGATGTTTACCTTTTCTCTTCCCTCCTGTCTTCTTTGCTTGTCGGGAATTTTCCATATCATGCTCTAGTAGTGGTGGTGGATTTTCAGCAGCCTTCTACTAATCGGGTTTACTTCTTGTCACATGTTTGGTTGGCCCCGAAGAGGAGGGACCAGAAAGATCTTCATCTCTTCTTCTCTTTTTTTCTACCATAGCTTCTTGATTATTGATTTCAGCTAACCGAGAAAAAGCTAAAAATGAATCAACTGGCTCGATCCATCCGATTCTTCCTCGGATGCATTGACTGGCAGTAGTTAAATCATCTTTGGATGCCTTGCCTCGCTCCATGCAATCTAAGGCCTACATCCACACTTTAGATTTTTCATCAGCTTTACATGCTTCAACAATTTCATTAGTTGGCTCAATTTGCAGCCCATAGGTAGCTGCATCAACAACTGCATAGGCTATTCTTATTTCCAAATCCTCAAGTCTTTTCTTCATGCCACCATTATAGAAATTTAGCTTAAGAGGAAGCCCAATTTCGGTCACATAAATTTTACCATCCTTCTAAAAGACTAATTTTTGCGCCTCAGCTTCACGGAATGCACTGCACTTCCTCTTATCATGCTGTAGGCTATCAGACCAAATACGTCTTTTAAAGCTTGCTCGTACGGGTCTTTGGGCAGTTGTTCGTCTTCTTTCTTTCACTTTCACATCAAGCCTTTCCACCTTGGAATTAATTTCCGTTAGATTAAGATGAAGATCCCGAATGCTCTTAATTTGCTTGTCCATAACATCCTTCTTTGGAGTTGGAACAACAGGATTTCTTGGTTGCTCGGCCATAGAGACAGGAGGTTGAGATACATGAATAAGATCTTTTATGGACTCAGATGGTGCAGAGGTAGACCACCACCTTAGGCCCATCTGGTCTCTCCGAGCAATCATATTAACTACTTCACTCATATCACCCCAAGCAGTCTTCAATCCCATCTCAAAGTCAGGATCTTCAAGCCGATCAGTTGGTTTCTCTTGAAGACAAGGATTCGCAGCCTTCAGAAATAATTCAATCTTCTAGCTCTCCATACTAGATCTAGCTGAGCAAAATTGCTTTCAAATTTGGAGTGAAGAGTAGTGGCAGTTAGTCCCTTATTGGGCCTTTCAACCCATTCTGTGAAGATTTTCTTTGTCATGAGGCCAGAATCTTCAAGAAATAATTCTTCTCAAAGAGCCTTCTTGAATGCAGACCATCCTGCATCTTTTTGAAAAAGACCATGAATTTGGTCCTGGAGGCCATGCACGGCCAAAAGAGCAAAGTATCAGCTCCAAGCATGATGAGGGACTCCAAAGAAGACCATCTTGTCAGTATAGAGACGGATAAAAGAAGACACATTTTTCCCATTAAATTTCTTGAGCTTGTGCCCAACTGCTTCCAAAGATTTAATGGCAGCGGCATCATTCCGCTCTTGATCTTGTCTCTGTTGTTACTACAGTTGCATCTGTTGTTGAAATTGCAATTGTTGTTGTTGGCTCCCTTGCATCAGACGAACCAACTGCTGCAAGGCATCTCCTCCCAAACTTGATGATTCTCCCATTGTACTTTCTCTTCTGCAGTCGACTTTCACGTCTGGTTCACCATTGTTGTCGTGTTGGGGGTCGAATGCAACATGTCCACTTGTATCTTCAGGACACGTCTTAGCAGTCCATCAGAAAGGATATCTAGAAAGCTCCGCCTGCCACTCCCATGGAATGTTACGGGGTTTGTGGTCTAGGGCTTTTCACGTCTGCCACATAGCGGAAGTATTCCGACCGTTCCCACTTATGATCGACCTGAATTAGGGTTTTTCTTATTGGTCATTTCCTAACGGCAACTAGAGTCAGACCCAAGCGAACTACTTTACGCAGAAACACCAAGTCCGAAGCGGATTCACGCTGCACTTGGTTCAAGGAGAATGGGAAACGAGAGGGATGCAAAGCTCAACCTCTCTGCCATAAGGCATATTCCCATTCCATTCCCCTAAAACAACGTAAATCGGGATCAATCATAACTCTGGGTCAACGCTTTTGTTGTTCGTGTTCTTTGACGATCTTCCTGCTGTCCATGGTGATTTGAGAAAAGTTCTCGGCCAACCGGGACCACCCATCCATAGGATGGACCTATAGCCACATCCACCGCACTTTCCTCGAGTTGTTTTAGTTTTTTAAATTACCTAGCACATTTAGTTGGACATGTAACAATCAGCTTCTTTAATTAGCCCGTTAGGCACTGGTTCTTTCACGTAATCATATCACTTGACATAGAAAAACAATATCAAATAAGTTCCTTATTAACAGGTTATCATATTTATCTTTGAAATACAAAGAGTCCATCCCGTAGGCTTATCCACATTCCGCCCGAAGGCTATCCAGCAATCCATAGGGATCACTAATCCAAGTTTCCACCCATAGACTAGTATGCGGGCCTCGAGATCCAATCCCGAGTCATGTTAGCCTCTTCTGCAGGGCTTGGAAGGCGAGGGATTTACGGTCAGAGCCCCCTCTAGCACCCAAGCATCCTCTTGCTCCAAGTAGTGCTCAACGGAGAGACCTCTCGTGATGAGTTCAGTCCACTTTCCCGGCGCGATTAATAACCTCCTTGGTTAGGGTCACGCAGGCAGTCAGGGGTAACTGAACCTGCCTCTCCCTTCAGGCCTTTAGCTTGAAGTATAGATATCCATTTATCTTTTAATTCATTGATCAAACAAATCCAAACAGTGCTCTAAAATCTGTAGCAAGCACAAACATATCCATTGGTCGTTTTTGTTGGCAAACTGCTGATGAGGAATGAGTCCTTCCTTTTAAATGCGTCCACCACTTGATTCGGGATGACTTGCAACTTGGCAAGTTTCCCTATATCCTGGGTTAGGGCGTACCCTATTAACCCGACTTGGTCAAACCTTAAGTTCATAGGTTATTTCAGTTTATCGGCTGGTCTTTAGCTTCCAATCAATCTTCTTTACTCAAGAAAGATACTAAATTAGGATGATTATTCATCCTCATGAAAGATAACTTGCATAAGGACCTGCCAACCTCATTGCGAGAATTTTTCCATTCCCTTGTGATCCAATCACAAGATCATATGACCCCGCACTTGCTGCACAAGTGCCGCATCGAACTATGAGACTTATTCTACTCATTGAACGGAGTCATGAAACAATCTGTTCCTGATTATGTTACGCTGACGTCGTCAATCCTAGAGTTCCAAGTTCCATCTCGTAAGATTCTTAAGGACAAACCCTAGTTCACTTTCCAATAACATTTCACTGTCCCTACATTCAATGAATGTGGGCAAGTATTTAATGTGTAGGAGTTTCAGTTTTAGCAATACGTACGATTAGGTCATGTATTAATTTCCTAGTGAATTTCTTGGAATTTAACTCGCTCTAAACGAGTACTCCACGGTTTAGGTGTTTTAGATTTATGCAAAAAAAAAATTCTCTAGAAGATAATTTAGAGATCATTTCCACATGACTCATTGTCTATGCGTAAATTGATTTTTCAACCCTAACTTATCGATTTGAGGTCAGGCATAGGTTAGGTTAATTCCAACTAATCTTCCTTTACTTTGCGAATAAAATTCATGCTAAATAAGCAACCTTTTTCTTGATAATTTTTGCAGTTGACAAACGATAATTTCCTAGAGTTATGCATCGTAAGAAGCATATCATGTCTTGCACTTTCCACGATGATTCATTGCGAAGAGGATATGGGTTAATAGTGTGATATGCAGTTTATACTTCTAGGCTTAAACGAAGTATATTATTTTAATAGATAATAATCTAATTTTTAATTCATTTCAATGCATAAAGCTATTTGCTAGAAATGCATTTATGCTTTCTTTATTTTGCATTTTATTGAAAGTATTAATGACTAAGTTCCTTCGTCGTGAGCATTTAGGACAAAAATATATCCTATTTCTAACAATTAACCTTGCATGATTGAATTACAACAATACCAAACAAAAATTAGGAAGGAAAACCTGGGCTTGGGGTGAGATGTTCATGTGGATGCCAGGAGAGGACCCTCATGCGGCTACGCCTTGGGCTTTCTTAGGAGGCATTGCGAGTGTAGCTTTTCCGTCGTCGATGCTGCTTTGCGAATTTCCTTTTTAAGTTCCACCGTCCTTTACAAGTTCTTTTGCTTCCCTTTATGGAGACTCTTTGAAGGGATGTGTGTGTGGAGGAGGGAAGAACTACGGAAAGGGGTCAAAAATCTGGGAAGGGGGTATTGTGAAAATCCTCCGCTAGTAGGGCTCATTTTTACACGGGAAGAAGGGCTAAGGGGAATCCCTTAGGAGGAATTCCATGGGGTGGACTTAAGGCTATAAGAAAAGGGCCTAAGGGGGGGGGGGGGGATTTAAAGCACGGGAGGGAAAATTAAGACCTTTAAGGTCAACTTTTATTGGGGGGAGAAAGGGGGGCTTGTGAAGCCTATGGGGGAATTTTAGGGGGGTACCTTCAAAGCCCACGGGAAGGGGGCTTAAGAGAGATTAAAAACACCGAGGGGGGGGGGGGGGGTTTCAAGCCCAAAGGAAGGGCTAAGGGGAAAAAGGGGGCTTATGAGGCCCCTTGGAAGCTTTCCCCTAGGAAGCTTCTGAAGCTTCAACGCCACGTGGGAAGGGGGGAAGAAGGTATAGCCAACGGGGGATATTGATGATTGAGAGTGCCTTCATCTATCCAAGTGGCATCCTCTTCGGGATAATATTTCCACTGGACGAGGCATTCTCTCAAGGTTCTGGATCTCAATTGTCTCTCCCTAACATTTAAGATCCTATCAGGCCTTAGTTCAAGGACTCCTTGACTAGGCATTACAATTTGTTGGTCGTCAAGTACATGGTTAGGATTAGGTACATATTTCTTCAATAGGCTGATATGGAATACATTGTGAACCTTTATATTCTCAGGGAGTTGCAATCTATAAGCATTAGGTCCTAGGCATTTGAGGATCTTGTACAGTCCACGATACCTTGGACTTAGCTTCTTGCAATCTCCTAAGGATAGGAAACTCTTCTTTGGGCGTACGCGAATGAAGACCATGTCTCCTTCTTTGAAGATTTTATCTTGATGCTTCAAATCCGCGTATGCCTTCTGTTTATCCTTGGCCACTTAGATGTCTTGTCTTATTGACTTTATTTGGTCATCCATCTCTTCCAACATCTGCCTTGAAGCTTCAACTCTTAAGGTTGGATCTGAGAAGTTTAGGGGACTTCGACAGTCATGACCATATAATGCTTGGAAAGGGGTCATCTGAATGCTTTGTTGGTAAGAGGCATTGTAGGAAAATTCAACCAAAGGCAAGTATTGAATCCACCTCTTTGGCTCCCGACAGCAGTATGCCCTTAGCATATCCTCGATGACTTGATTTACACGCTCTGTTTGACCATCCGTTTGGGGATGGTAAGCGGTGCTAAAATAGAGTTGAGTCCAATAGCTTCAAAGATAGCTCTCCAAAAGTTTGACGTGAAGAGAGAATCACGATCACTAATTATTCTTCTGGGTAAACCATGTAGCTTGAATATCTCCTTGATAAACAATCTTGCAATGTCTAAGGCTTTATAGTTTGTCTTTACTGGAATAAGGTGTGCAACCTTAGTAAGCATGTCAACCACAACCATGATGGAGTTGTATCCTCCCTGAACTTGGGGTAGGCCTACAGTAAAATCCATACTGATGAATTCCCATTTCATTTGGGGAATGTCGAGCGGTTGCAGCTTCCCTGGCATCTTGAAATGTTCGCCTTTGATACGTTGACAAGACAAACACTCGGTGACATATTTGAGAACGTCACCTTTGAGCCTCTCCCAATGGTAGCTCTTCCTAACTGCATTAAGAGTCTTGGCATAGCCAGTTTGTCCTGCGAAAGGGGAATCATGAGCTTCCCACAATATCTTCTGCTTAAGTGACTGGCTTGTTGGTATACACAGCCTTGTTCTATAGTAGACAAGTCCACTATTAATAGAAAATTCATGATACTTAGCCTGCAACTTTTGGTTCTGATCCTTGGTAGAGATTTCCCTTAGCATCTTTTGATAGGCTGGATCATGGCATGCTTCCTGTCTAGCTAACTCAAGTATTGGATTGTTTGGCATAGATACTTTAGTACCTAGAGATCTAGCTATTGATGGATTCTACAAGATTAGAGAATTTAGGAATGCCTTGCGACTAAGTGCATCGGCAACTACATTCTCTTTTCCTGGTCGGTACCTGATTTCAAAGTCATATTCCTCCAGTACTTCAATCTACCGATGTTGCCTCATGTTGAGCTCGTTCTGGGTAAAGATCCATTTGAGACTCTTATGATCAGTTACTAGGGTAAACGTGTTACCCAATAGGTAGTGTCTCCAAAGCTTTAGAGCATGGATGATAGCTAGCAATTCCAA
Source organism: Lygodium microphyllum (assembly GCF_053477565.2). Classification (NCBI taxonomy): domain Eukaryota; kingdom Viridiplantae; phylum Streptophyta; class Polypodiopsida; order Schizaeales; family Lygodiaceae; genus Lygodium; species Lygodium microphyllum. The sequence goes on from NC_141148.1 coordinate 137,865,401, forward strand.
ATCATGCGTAGCATAATTCCTCTCATGACTCTTCAATTTCCTTGAAGAGTATGCTACAGGATGACCTTCCTGCATGAGCACACAACCTAAGGCAAGTGTGCTAGCATCAGTTACTACCTCGAACTCCTTATTGAGGTCGGGAAGTTTTAGGATAGGGATTGATACCAAACTTTGCTTCAATCTGTCAAAGCTATTTTGTTCGAGAGTTGGCCATGCAATGGAAGTTTTCTTCTTTAGTAAGTCCGTCAGAGGTGCTGCAATCAAAGCATAGTTTTTGATGAAGACTCTATACCATCCTGTCAATCCAAGAAAGCTACATATTTCTTTGCCAGATGTTGGTGTTGGCTATTCTATCATATCTCTCACCTTGGCTGGGTCCACTGAGATTCCTTCTACTGATACTATGAATCCCAAATATTCAATCTGACATTCGAAGAATGCACACTTCTTCATCTTAGTATACAGCTTATGTGACCTCATTGTCTCAAGGACAATTCGAAGTTGGGGTTCATGATCTTCTTCCTGTTTAGAATAGACTAAAGTGTCGTCGAAGAAGACAAGCACGAAATCATCAAGATATGGCCTAAAGATATCCTACATTAACCTGTTGAAGGTGGCAGGTGTGTTCGTAAGTCCGAATGACATAACTAGGACCTCAAAGTGCCCATATCTTGTATTGAAGGCCGTCTTGGGGATATCTTCTTCCTTGATCCTTATCTGATAGTAAGTGACCTGAGATCAATCTTGGAGAAGATCTTTGCACCTTGAAGATGATCAAGAAGCTCATCTATTCTAGGAATAGGGTACTTGTTCTTGACCGTTGATTGATTCAATCCTCGGTAATCAATACATGGTCGAAGTATCCCATCTTTCTTTTTCTGGAATAGTATTGGAGCTCCCCACGATGAACTGCTAGGCCGGATGTAGCCCTGATCTAGCAGTTGCTTGAGTTGTTCTTTCAGCTCAATTGCTTATGGTATGGACATTCTATAAGGTCTCTCTGCAATTGGCGCAGCTCCTCGTACTAACTTAATCTCATGATCTACTTCTCTTTGAGGCGGGAGTTCTGTCAACTCTTCAGGGAATACATCCGCGTATTCCTTTAGCCAAGAAGGTCCTTCATTAGACTCTTGCTTTTGATTTAACTTATTGAGCTTAATTAAGTAGACAGGTAATCCTTTTCTGACTCCTTTTATGATCCAAGATACTTTGGCCAATTGGATTCTCAGCACTCCAGCCTCACCTTGGGTTGTGACTAATTCCCTTTCAGGGTTTCGAAAGGAAACTTGGCCCTTTCCACAATGAATGTGGGTGTCATTAGGCTAAGCCAATCCATTCCGATTAGACACTCGTGGATACCTAAATTCATGACTCTAAATTTAACTGAAGTCTTCTTTCCTCCTAGAAAGAATTCCACCTTAGTAGTTTGCCTAGTATAAGTAATCTCACGACCATTTGACAATTCCACAAGCAAGGTAGGTGCTTCTACTGTGGCTATTCCTAATCTTTTTGCACATGTTGGTGAGATAAAGGAATGTGTACTATCACAATCAATCAAGGTCTTGAAACTTTTACCTTGATAGTCTGAGGAATCACCGATAACTGGCGATTCGGGCCTTTCTTGTGTAGAGCAGCATGGACTGTCGCCCTTTCGAACTCTGCTTCCATGGTCGGATCTTCTTCTTCTTCTTCTTCGCACATTTGCCTATTGGCAACGTAGGTGGTTCTTCCTCTGCCTTGGGTAGCGGCTCCTTGACCACCGCCCGTTCCTTGGAAAGGTGGTTGGCAATGTCCTCCACCAAGCTTGGGATATTACCTCTTGAAGTGACCGGGTTCGTTGCAGTGGAAACAACAAAGGTTTCAGCCATTGCTTTGAGTAGGAACAAAGATGTTGACGTTATTAGTCCTTGCTTTCTTCCTTTGTCCCTGATTATGACCTTGAACTCTCTTCATCTGAGGTCTGAATGCTCCTCTGTTTGGGTCATTATAAGACCAAGCTTTGTTACCCCTTGGTATAGACTACACCTCTTGAATTATAGGCGCAGCTCAAATGAGTGCGTTCTGAAGATCTGACGGACGCATAGATTCGAGATGGGTATTTACTGGTGGATTTAAACCCCCACAAAATTTGGACACCTGTTGTGTCATGTCCATCTGTGGTGCATACTTAAGAAGTGAGACAAATTTAGAATAGTATGCGTCAAGAGTGAGCCCCAGCTGTTTTAGCTTGTAGAACTCATTCATTTTCTACATGTGGTATGTAGGTGGTAAGTATCTTCCCTGCACGACTTTCTTCAGCTTTTCCCAGGTAACGGATCCCTCTGCGATCCCTTGATCCCTACACCATTGCTTCCACCAAAGCTTGGCTTTGCTGGTGAGCTTTAGCTTGGTGAGCATAGCCTGATTGGCGGGTGTAGTACCGACTACTTCGAAGTAATCCTCCATTGATTCAGTCCAAATTTCAGCATCAACTTGGACGGACTTGCCTCTCCTGTCAAACTCGAGCGGCTTAATCTATTTGAGAAGAAACTTTTTCTCTTGGATTACAGCAGTACTTGATGTAGGAGGCGAACTAGGAACCTGTACCTGGGGTTGTGCCTAGATAAAGGTTTCTTAACGTCATTATACGATAAACGTTATTGATTTTTATTACATCTTCAATTCCGCTATCACCGAGGTAATCTAACCACTTAACTTTTTATCAGTTCTAATGCACAATCAGACATTGATAAAAAGAAGTCTTATTTGTATTTATATGGTTATAGCCCTTTCGGAATACAACATTTCTTGCGATGATAAGCCAATTGTTACATTTAGTTTGGGGAGAACAACGTTGTATTACATTTATCTATAGGAATTATATAATAGTATGGTTTGGGGTCATGAATCTTCAAGAATTGGTAAGTCATTGGAAGTTCAGGGTATCCTTTTCTTTGAAACCCATCCATTTATCTTTTAATTCATTGATCAAACAAAGCCAAACAGTGCTCTAAAATCTGTAGCAAGCACAAACATATCCATTGGTCGTTTTTGTTGGAAAACTGCTAAGGAATGAATCCTTCCTTTTGAATATGTCGAGCACTCGATCCGGGATGACTTGCAACTTGGCAAGATTTACTATCTCCTGGGTTAGGGCATACACTATTAACCCGACTTGGTCAAACCTTAAGTTCATAGGTTATTTCAGTTTATCGACTGATCTTTAGCTTCCAATCAATCTTCTTTACTCAAAAAAGATACTAAATTAGGATGATTATTCATCCTCTTGCAAGATAACTTGCGTAAGGACATGCCAACCTCATTACGAGAATTCGGCCATTCCCTTATGATCCAATCACAAGATCATATGACCCCGCACTTGCTGCACAAGTGCTGCATCGAACTATGAGACTTATTCTACTCATTGAACGGAGTCACAAAACAATATGTTCCTGATTACGTTAGGCTGACGTCGTCAATCCTAGAGTTCCAAGTTCCATCTCATAAGATTCTTAGGGACAAACCCTAGTTCACTTTCCAATTACATTTCACTACCTCTACATTCAGTGAATGTGGGCAAGTATTTAAGGTATAGGAGTTTCAGTTTTAGCAATATGTACGATTAGGTCACGTATTAATTTCCTAGTGAATTTCTTGGAATTTAACTCGCTCTAAACGAGTACTCCACGGTTTAGGTGTTTTAGATTTATGCAATTTTGTTTAACTCTAGAGGATAATTTCGAGATCATTTCCACATGACTCGTTGTCTATGCGTAAATTGATTTTTCAACCCTAACTTATCGATTTGAGGTCAGGCATAGATTAGGTTAATTCCAACTAATCTTCCTTTACTTTGCGAATAAAATTCATGCTAAACAAGCAACCTTTTTCTTGATAATTTTTGCAGTTGACAAACGATAATTTCCTAGAGTTATGCATCGTAAGAATTATTTCATGCCTTGCACTTTCCACGATGATTCATTGCAAACAGGATATGGGTTAATAGTGTGATATGCAGTTTATACTTCTAGGCTTAAACGAAGTATACTATTTTAATGGATAATAATCTAATTTTTAATTCATTTCGATGCATAAAGCTATTTGCTAGAAATGCATTTATGCTTTCTTTATTTTGCATATTTTATTGAAAGTATTAATGACTAAGTTCCTTCGTCGTGAGCATTTAGGACAAAAATATATCCTATTTCTAACAATTAACCTTGCATGATTGAATTACAACAATACCAAATAAAAATTAGGAAGGAAACCTGGGCTTGGGATGAGATGTCCACGTGGATGCTAGGAGGCGACCCTCCTGCGGCTACGCCTTGGGCTTTCTTAGGAGGCATTGAGAGTGTAGCTTTTCCATCGTCCATGCTGCTTTGCGAATTTCCTTCTTAAGTTCCACCGTCCTTTACAAGTTCTTTTGCTTCCCTTCGTGGAGACTCTTTGAAGGGATGTGTGTGTGGAGGAGGGAAGAACTATAGAAAGGGGTCAAAATCTAGGAAGGGGTATTGGGAAAATCCTCCATGAGTAGGGCTCGTTTTTACACAAGAAGAAGGGCTAAGGGGAGGCCCTTAGGAGGAATTCCAAGGGGTGGACTGAAGGCTATAAGAAAAGGCCCTAAGGGGAGGGGGGGGAATTTAAAGCACGGGAGGGAAAATTAAGACCTTTAAGGTCAACTTTTATTGGGGGGAGAAAGGGGGGCTTGTGAAGCCTATGGGGGACCTTTAAGGGGGTACCTTCAAAGCCCACGAGAAGGGGGCTTAAGAAAGATTAAAAACACGGGGCAGGGGGGGAGGGGGGGGTTTCAAGCCCAAAGGAAGGGATAAGGGGAAAAAGGGGGCTTATGAGGCCCCTTGGAAGCTTCCCCCCAGGAAGCTTCTGAAGCTTCAACACCACGTGGGAGGGGGGGAAGAAGGTATAGCCGACGGGCTTCGTGGCCAGCTGGCGCAGGTTCAAGCGGTGGTGATCAGGCGGACTGGAGCCTGAATAGCGGTGACTGCTAGTGTGGCAGCTCACGGCTCCCCCAGGGCAGATTGGCGGCAACGAGCTTGCCCTCCCTCCCTCTCTACAGTGTGACGATGCATAGCGTCTCTACCCCCGACCTCTAGTTTCCCCTTTCAGCCTACAGCCCCTCAATTATATAGGTAAGGGGGAGGGAATCCTTCTTCCCCTACGTGTCTACGCCATGGTGACTAGTACCAACGAGCTCCACTGAGGAGCTTTTTCATGCATTCTATTCCCCTCCCCCTCTGGCACGACAGTCGGCTGGGGAGGGGAATAAGGAAAAAAAATTGCCATGATCCCGGTAATTTATCAAAATGCTATATTATTATCCCCACTACTTAAAAAGGGGGGTTCATGAGTGTAGTGTTCGGTATATTACATTGAAGGTCTACCACCGGGGTTTAGAGCAAAAGAGGAGTGAGGGATTCAAGGTTAGGAGGGGAGAAAAGAATGGGGTTTGATAAGTCTTGGGTTTTAGAGATGATTAACTTGGAGAATAAGACCTCAAGCTTTTTCATATACTTAGCATACATGAATGGAACTAAAGACTTTGATTTGATTACATCAAATGCATATGAGGTTAATAGACCAATACATATAGAGATTTTATCTTAGATTTAATCCAAATACATATTTCAAATGAAAGCCCAAACGGTTTCAATTTCATGAATGCCAATGAACAACAACTCCAAGATACAAGTATTTGAGTGGTAGACTCCACTACTTCCAAGATATAGATTAAAAACTCTTGAAATGCATTAACAAAGCTTTTAATTCACTTTCACCCTGTTTTATAACAGTAATTTCCAGCCCATAAACAAGCTCAAAAAATGCACATAATCTCAAGAATAAGCCTCTCTAATCACTCTCAAATGAAGCCCTGATGTTTAGAGGTCAATATCGTCACTTGCAACCACATAGATAACTTAATTTCCCTTCAAGAAGACAAGATTTGTGGGCTTCCCTATTTATGACAGGTTTTAGCATTCCAAAACAGCCCCATATACCTCCAAAATCCCCCCTTTACTTCCCCAAAGTCACTCAAGTACTTGGGCACAAGAGGGGCTTCAATGGACCATGAATATGGTAAGAGAATGGAAGAAGACGTACATAAGAGCAGGCTGAATACTTTATCTCTATTTTCCCCTTTTATGGACTCTCATACCACTCATTTTCGTGATACCAAATGGATGGGCCAAAAAGACTCTCAGCTTCTTTGTTTATATCTCCGCTCTTTCTTCAGTTTTCTCTGAGTTTGCATGATTTGGAGCATGCACCATAGCCTTCAGCTCTCTCTCCATCTACCAAGGTATGCAGGCCCAAAAAATGTACCAAAAAATGTGGGCTGCTCTTCCTCCAGCTTCCACACAAAAGCTGACCATATAGGTCACTTACAAGTCACACAAGTTCATTATTTCAAGTCGTCCCATACAAACCAAGTGGAATTTTGGGTACTCTTCTAGATTTCCAAGCAAATACTCCTCATGGACCAATGTGACATAACCTGTAGACTGTCAATTATCTCTTGTTGATCAAGTTGAGGGTCCCCATAGACTTAATTTTTGTCAATTTACATGATACAAATAGAAAATTGCATGTCAAGTTACAAAGGAACATATAAGTCAAATGTTGGAAAATAATGATTAAATTATATATGGAAGTTTCTCATGTGAATCCTAATAAAGTTCTTCTACAAACATAAGAACTCCATGATTTATATCATAAATAGAAAACTCTTTGACACCAGGGAGGAGAAGCTCTCCATCTTCTCCTCTCTTCTCTTGTCTTACTCGCGGCGATGGAGCTTGGAGCGTGGAGCTTGAGGATGGAGCTTTCTTGAAGTTTGCACTTGGATCGTGGAGCTATCGGAGTGTGTGAGAGAGGAGTTAACTCGATCGGCATGGAGGTAAGCTCACTACACCTGTAGATATGGATGGCGTGTCGGCTATGTGAGATGTAGCCATTAGTGCTCAGCTTGGAACACTTGAAACAATAAGTGGCATGTGGGTCTTGGCGGTTGAGTGAAAGCTCCCACATTTTGGTCTTGGCAGTTGAGCGAAAGCTCCCAGCCCACGAGAGTGAGTGCCATGGGACTGGCACTCGTCTAGGAGGGGGATAATGTTAACGGTTAGACGAATAAGGTGGAAAATCTAGAAAAGCTAAAGTAAAAGACAAAGGCCAAGGCAAAGTGAAACGGAAGAGAAGGCGCGCCAAGAAAAATCTAGAAACATAAGAAGCACAGAAAAGTCTTAAATAAGGGAAAAAGGCACACAAGGAAAAGCACAAGCCAATACTTTTGTAAAAGAGTGCAAGCGCATCATGATTTAATTTAAGGAGCGCCGGGCTCTCACCCATGCAATTTGTAAATGTAGACAGGCGGTGGAAAGGAAGCTAGGAAGATAGAAGGACAATGGGAAAAAGGGCCTAGGCCACGGCCGACCATGTAACAAAGGGGATAAGGGGATGACCACCCAAAGGGGATTTAGGGTTTTGTATATAAAGTTGAAAAGTGAATGAGAAGCTCAGTCTTGTGTGTGGCCAAAAGTGGCTCTCCTCTTCTTCTTCTTATTCTTCTTGTTGCTTGCTTCAGCTTGTGCTTGAGAGAGGGAGTGTGAGAGTGTGAGGGAGTGAGTGTGTGAGGGTGAGGGACCGGGGAGGAGAAGCTCTCCATCTTCCACTCTCTTCCTCTCTTCTCTTCTCTTCTCTTCTCTTCTCTTCTCTTCTCTTCTCTTCTCTTGCTCGTGGCTATGGAGCTTGGAGCATGGAGCTTGAGGATGGAGCTTGCTTGAAGCTTGCACTTGGATCGTGGAGCTACCAGAGTGCATGGGAGAGGAGGTAACTCGATCGGCATGGAGGTAAGCTCACTACACCTGTAGATATGGATGGCGTATCGGCTATGTGAGAGGTAGCCATTAGTGCTCACCTTGGAACGCTTGAAGAAATAAGCTGTCTGTGGGTCTTGGCGGTTGAGTGAAAGCTCCCACACATCCTCTGGAGGCTCCAAATCCACATTTCTTAAGCATGTATATAAAGAAAATCTATGCTGGTTATACTTCACCCAAAAGGAAGGAGGAGGTGACACAAATTCAATATAACGGATAAAATCATTCTGCATGCAATCCATACGCTACTGAAGGAATTCAACCTTAGTTGAGAACCCATCACATAGTTTTGCTTTTTGTTACAATTGATCAAGATTCTCTTTGGAAGACAAAGAAAAAGATACAGGAGCGGGAGGAGAAATAGAAAGAGCAGCCACTCTTTGGTTAAGTTCTTCAATAAGTTTCTTTTGGGACTCTACAATTTCATGAGAGTGTTGCAACTGTTCCTCACTAGTGGCAAGTTTACTAGCCAAAGTGACCATTTCCTCAAGGGCAAAATTTTTCACAATCATCAGAGATGCATTCTCCTCCTCCAATTTAGCAAGCTTAGATTCCAACTCTTAAAAAATAACTTTCTGTGAATCCATTAAGGCTGTGGTAGTAGTCATTTGGTTATGGATATCATTGAGTGTAGCCCTTTTGAAGACAGATCCTCCAGTGCCTTACTCAACTGACTGGTTAATGAATCCACCTTATCTTGCATGGAAGTGTAAACACTTGTGTATAGTGTCTGAAGACAAGAAGTGAGGGAGGTTTCCAGAGTAGACTGGACATTTGAAACCATTTTTGGAAGCATAGGTCCATATAATATGGTTTGTAAAGATGAAGGAATCTGCAAATCTAATTGTCCTTCCTTTTGGGTTGCAAATAGATTTGTACAGGAGAGGAATGAAGGAAGGACACTACCTGAAACAATAGGAGTGGATGTGTGTACCAAGGAATCTAGTACAAGAGGATTGGAAGGACCCTTTGTGCGAAGGTGTTTCTTGCGAGAAAACACAACAGGGGACTCTTCATCTTCTGAATTAGATTGCATAGGCTGAGGAGAAGGAACTGAAGATGTGGGCTACACTGGTAAAGGAGCACGATCGGGCATTGAAACACCACCACGAGAGGTGCAAAAGTGAGGATTCTCTGTAATAAGGCACCATAGGAAACATTACTATTTTGACCCTTCCGTGCTCGCTAGAGACGTTGATCCATCTTGGATAATAGAAAGCCTGCCCAATTGAACTTAGCACCCTCTAGAATCTTTACAGAAGCTGTGAATTGTTCTTTGGACAGATACTTGGATATACAGACTTGCTTGACATAAACTGGTCCTGGAGGAACTAACATAGCTGGACAGATACTTGGATACAGACTTGCTCAATATAAACCAGTCCTAGAGGAACTGACATAGCTGCTTCCATATGGGAGAAGAGATATGTGCAACATATACCCCTAAACTATGAATGAGTTGGTTAAGGAGCAAAGGGGTAGAAATTTCCTTTTTCATTAGTGTAACAATCTCTTTAGTAATGAGTAACTAGTTACCGCTAGGCACAAATGAAGCAGAAATGGGCAAGCACAGTGCTTTACTGATATTAGCTACAGATAAACAGAAGGTGCGGTTATAAACTAGACTAGACTGGTTTTTGTAAGAAGCCAATAAGGAGTAACAAAGTTTCTCATCCACAGACAGTAATGTGAGGGTAATAAATGGGTGAAGGCATGTACGTCAGATGCAATCTGCCTCTAAAAGGAGGGAATAATCATGGACTGTGAGGGAAACATGTTGTACCACAATCAAAGGGGTAGAAGTAGGTGCCATTCAGACTTTAGCAAAAAACCCACATACACAAAACCAGGAAGACAAATAGAAAACATGCAAAACCCACAAACAAAACCTCCACTGAGATCATCGATAGGAAATTGATTGCTGATTGGACCAAACCATCCCAAACAAACCACATCCTACAGAAAATTTGACATGACCTACGCACATATGCGATTGAAAGCTTCATGCTATGCAACAAACATGCACCTATATCCCCGTATTAAGCATGTAAAATAAAACAAAAATGGCACACATGCTGTAGCATAGACACGGACTCAAAAAATCATGATTGAACCAAATATTCTGACTAAAAATAGAATAAATACCATATGGACCAAGGTCAGATTAATAATCCCAAATCCCACATAATGTTCAGCGTCTTACAGTGCGGTGAAGTGGGTGGGTAAAACTAATGACTCATTTTTTATTAGATAATCCATTAAACACAATTCATTGTTAAGTTAGTCCATTAATACATGGTGAGTCAAAAATGTAGCCCAACCTCTCTCAGACTTGACACGACTTGACTTGACTTGGTCTCTACTAATGTAGTTCATTGTTACAATTACATTATGTGTGGCACTTGAGTGCATGCATGCGTGACTTCGGGGGGTTTATTGTAATTAGAATTTAATGTGTCTCTAATGCATGTGCATGTGCACTTGTGAATGGAGTTTAATTTACAAATTACATGAGTTAGGTTGCAAAGGTGCATGTGCAATGGTAGGGTTCCTTTTATAATTAACGTCTGGTTTGTTTTAATTATAATTTGATAATGTGCATTCTGTGAATTGGGAGTGTGCACCAATGGTCAATGGATTTTATTTATAATTAATTGTGTGTTATGGTACAAGTGAGAGAGGGTAAAAGAAAGGAACTTGGCAATGTGTGGATAGACATGTGCAAGTTTTGAAACCACGTCCTCCAAAATGGAATGCGCAATCCAGACAAATCCACAAAAACGGACAAAAGGTCGACTAACAATAGTCGTCCTCTTGGATAGAGAAAGAAAACTAACTAACACCTTGACTTTAAAAAAACAATGATATACATGACCAAAATAAAGAAGAAGATGTGGAGTGGAATTTTAGTGGGATATGTTGATTTGTGTGGTTTTCTTGTATTTATTTTGTGTTGGTTTTTTGTTTGTTTGTTTGTTTTTTTAAAATAGTAAATGAAAATCACTACAAGGATACACCCGCATAGTGATGGCGGTTTTCGATGTAAATTAGTGGCATCGCTATTTGCAACACAAATAGCGATGGTACTCAGGCGAAAAGACGCAGGTCAAAACTCGAGCATATCATTTTGCACGAATGAAGGAAAGAGAGAGCGAAAGGGAGAGCAAACTCCATCTTGTGTTTGAGAGGGAGAGGGAGAGAAAGAGAGAAAGAGGGAGAAGGAAAGCTTCTCATTGCCGCCGCCGCCGTCTGCGAGGAAGAGGAGAAAGTGTACGGAGGGCGAAGAGGAGCCGTTGTCGCAAAGAGGAGCTGCCGAATCCATCCTCAGACCTTTGCGGTGAGTGCGTTGTTCCCTCTTACTTTGTTTTTATTTTTTATCCTTTTCTTTTTCTTGTTTTTGTTAAAAATCATGTGTATTGAGAGAGAAAGAGAGGAAATGAGAGAGAAAGAGAGAGGAAGAGAGAAAAGGAAAGAAGGAACGAGAGAGAGAGGGAGAAAACATTAAACATAATAGAGAAAGAGAGAGAGAGGAAGGGAGAGAGGAGAATGAATGAATAAAAAACAAAGAGAGGGTAAGATCATGTTCTTTAATTTCTTGTTTGCATATCAGCAGCATTGCTATTTTGGTTGCAAATGCGATACAAATAGTGACGCAAATAGCGATGATACTTAGAGAAAAAAAAAGCAACCGAAACTCAAGCATGGCATTTTACTGCAAAGAGTGAAAGAGAGAGCGAAAGAGATCTTGCATTTGGGAGGGAGAGGGAGAGAAAGAGAGAGAAGGAGAGCTTCTCACTACCGCCGTCAGTGTTCACGAAGAAGATGAGAAAGTGCATGAAGGAAGAAGAGGGGCTGCCACGAAAAGGAGACAAAGAATCCATCCTTGGGACTTTGCGGTGAGTACATTGCTCCCTCTTGGTTTGTTCTTACTCTTTCTTATTTTCTTTTGTTTGTTTTTGTTGAGAATGAGGTGCATTGAGGAAGAAAGAGAGGAAATGAGAGAGAGAGAGAGAGAAGAAGAAAGGAAAAGGAAAAGAGAACAAAAGAGAGAGAGGGAATAAACATGAAACATAATAAAGAAATAGAGAAAGAGAGAGAGGGAGGGAGGGAGAGAGGAGAATGAATGAGAAAACAGGGGGGGTGGAGAGAAAAAAAGAGCGGGTTTGTTCTTCTTATTTCTTCCTTTTTTTGTTTGTTTTTCTTGAGAATGATTTGCATTGAGGGAGAAAGAGAGGAAATGAGATAGGAAATGAGAGAGTGAGAAGAAGAAAGGAAAAGGAAGAGAGAATGAGAGAGAGAATAAATATGAAATATAACAAAGAAAGACAGAAAGAGAGAGAGGGAGGGAGACTGGAGAATGAGTTAGAAAACACGAGGGCCTGGAGAGAAACAAAGAGAGGGTTTTTCTTGAGAATGAGGTGCATTGAGGGAGAAAGATAGGAAATGAGAGAGGGAGAAGAAGAAACAAAAAGGAAGAGAGAACGAGAGAGAGAGAGAGAGAGAGAGAGAGAGAATAAACATGAAATATAACAAAGAAAGGGGGAAGAGAGAGAGAGGGAAGGAGAGAGGAAAATGAGTGAGAAAACATAAGGGGGTGGAGAGAACAAAAGAGAGGGGCAACAAAGAATGAGAGACAGAGAAAGAAATATAGGAAATGAGAGAGGGAGAAGAAAAAAGAAAAAAGAAGAGAGAACGAGAGAGAGTGAGTGGTGGTTTTTGGCCCAAAAAAGTGCTCAAAATTTGCCAAAAATTTCGAATTTCAAGAGAAAATTGAATCTTGTTGAAGGCGGCAGAGGTAGTTGGGTCAATTTTAAGCGACAAGCAAAAGACGGGTTTCGAAAGTGCTTTGAAGACCCATCAAGTGATGGTTGCAGAATTTTTCTAATTTTTTCGAGTGTTAGATCGGACTGTTGGAAGTGGCCAGTAAAAGGAGACCCCGAGATGGCAACAAAATTTTTTAAGATTACTAATCAAAGGCCTGACAGTGAAATGACGGTGCTCATAGTGAGGCCAAAGGGAATTGAGTGTAAATGGCTATTTTGGTTGAAAGGGGGTGCCCTTTTCACATGGGGTGGCATTTTTTGTTGGCATGGAAAAAAAAACAAAGGGAGGAGAGCACATGCGACATAAAAACGTGGGGGGGACTATGGGCCATGGCACCTCAAAGCACTCATATCAATTGATGAGATTAGTCTCTTCCTCGATAATTTCACTCTCCATCGCCACTCTCGCCTTCGGAATTGGCTGTCCGATTGCTGAGATCCAAATCTAGTCTTTCTTTCTCCTCACTCTCTCTCTTCCAAATGGTGGTTCACATGAAAGAAATCAAGAAGAAGAGGAGATGAAGGGTGCTTGTCCGACGTTGATTAGCGGATCACTCCAAGATCAAGAGGAGGCTAAGGGAAGGTTTTTAGCATTAAAGAATGATTGTTGGCTAGTCCATTGGCAGCCTCTATTAATTATCAAAAAAATCTGCAACACGCAAATAAGCGGTATGTCTCATTTTTAGAAAAGAAATTTGCTTCTTTTTATGTTTGATGGTTGAAATGAAATTCATATGGAACAAAAAAAAATTTGAATCTTTTTTGCATCATGATTAAGGGTTGCACATAAAGGAATTGTAAAACCCTAATGATACATAGTTGTGATAGTTAAATTACAACTCGAAAAGTACATTTTTAAAGGGAAAATGAAGATTTTGTTGGTTTCGAGTGGAGAAAGGAAATTCACATGGAATAAAATTTTGATAAAAACTATCTTTCAGCTATCACAATCAGTCAAGAATCATAGATAAAAAAAACCCTATTTTTATGAATAAATAAATAGGAAAAAATAGAAAAAATGAGATAAAAATGGGTTTTGTGCTTTAAAAGTTAAAGAAAAATATGATTAATGTTTGTGGATGTTTTGCAAGGTGGAGGTATGAGGTATAGCCTCATCTCATCCTTGTTTGTATGTTTTAGTGCATTTTTATTGCTTTATACATTGAAAATGATTTTAAAAAAAACCCTACACCTATGCAACGATGCAATACATAAACGGTAGGGGAAAAAGAGGGGTTGTAAAAGCATTTAAGCGCTAAAATTGATGAAAAGTGTGATCTTTTTTTTGTGCATGTCATATAGGACGATTGATTACTTAAGTTAAAGAGACTAGTAGCACAATTAAGTTTGGTGCTACTCTCTAGCAATGCAGCAACAACGCATAGACTAAAAATCATTGAAGGGATGATTTTACTCTCCACTTTGCTATTTTTAAAAGAATAAATTTTTTGTGCACAATAGGCATCCACATTTACATTAAGCATAACATGGTATCAAATCCTGAAGATGCACAGCACATGTATACCAAGCATTGACCAATGTTGAGAGCGTGAGGAAGCCCTTGCTAAAGGTTAGACGAGCAGTTCCTTGGGGTAAGTTTAGTGAGGAAATATCAATTCTTGGATCATAAGATACACAAAATAGTGGAGCTTGTACGTTTGTTCTTCATGTTGGAGTAGCGCATCAAGGGGACAATCCTCAAGATATAGGAGAGCTACAGTGAGGCCGCAGTGTTTCAAGCCGAGACATTGCCTCCTGTGTATGTGATACATGGTGTATCATACCAATGTGTATGGGATCTCCCTCTGAGGAGTAGGGAAGGAAAATGTTGGACTATGTCCTATTACAAATACAAGATTGATATTAGAGTTTAGTATAGCATGTCTCTTAGATGCTCTTGGTCGTGAGGCTGTGTGGGGTTGTCTTGTGAGTGTTATAGGGACCCGTCTAGTATGTGGGGTTGTCTCACAAGAGAGGGATAATAAACATGAAAGATAACCAAGAAATGGGGAGAAAGAGAGAGAGAGAGAGAGAGAGAGAGAGAGAGGGAGGGAGGGAGGGAGGAAGGGAGAATGAGTGAGAAAACATAAGGGGGTGGAGAGAAACAAAGAGAGGAGCAACAAAGAAAGAGAGAGAAAGAAAGAAAGAGAAGAGGGAGAGAACATAAAATGAAGAGTGCAAAGAAAGGGGGAGAAAACTAAGACTTTAGTTTATGTTAATTTTGTTGAGTTACAAGATAAGAAATCCCTTCTCAAACAAATTAAGAAAGAAAAGGAGAATGAGAACAAAAACAAATTGTTTGTCGTAACATAGACAAAATGGAAAACGATGAAGGTCCTGATGTTCAAGATCGGGAGTCATATCTTAATCAGTGTGTCCAGTGTCCTTGCTCTCAATGCAAGCTGGAAATCAGACAAAAGCGTCACACATATGATGCTTTGACGAGTTTCAATCAGAGATCATTGATCAGGCGATCTCAGACTTTGAGCAAAAAGTAAGAAAAGTGTATATCAATCATGCATTATATTCACAAACTAATTGAATATCATATAAAAAAACATTGGATGTGGCTATAAAATTTATACAAGGAGGTGACGTCTCATCCCAAGGAGTGCACCTATTGTGGCCAGTTAGAAGAGTTTCTGGGCATGCTTCCTGGGCATGTGATGGATGGAGTGCTTGGGCCAGTCCTCCACTTGAAAGGCATTATCCAATCTATATCGTCAATACGAGAGGAGACAAATAGCCTTTCAGACTTTCCTACAATCTTGGAGCTTGAGATGGAGGTAATGATCGATGCATTGATTTCCATGGATGCCAAGACATCTAATCCGCTCAAAGAGAAAGCATCCATAACATTATATGATGGGTGCTAAGTATCTCACCTAAAGATGCTACTTGCACTCCTAAGTGTGCAAGCAAACTATGAGTGGAGCGATGGGAGTCTAATCGAGTTGTTCAGGTACCTTCTACATACGCTTCGTTGATTTATTTTCGGCACCATTATAAAAAACTATTGTGCTATTTCAAGGTGTTTTATAAAAATTTTCAAGTTGCTAAAGTATCATAGGTTACCACTTGGAAATACCTTGCCTAAGTCTCATGATGATATGCAACATGTTTTACGAAAGCTTGGCATGGATTACAATAGCATCCATGCATGTGTTAATGATTGCGTGATATTTTGAGAAGAGTACGAGACTATGGAGACATGTCCAAAGTATGGTGCTCACAGGTATCCATAGGACTTGCAAGGGAAAACCATCCCTCAGAAAGTTCTTAGAAACTTTCCACTTATCCCCCATATATGTCACATGTTTCTACGTCGTGCATGGCGAGCTTGACAACATGGCATGTGCACAATAGATCCAGAGATGGAGTCCAATTAATATCAGCGGATTCACATGCATGGAGCCATATTGACTCTACCTTTCCAAGCTTTGCACGAGAGACAAGGAATCTTTGACTTGATCTTGCTATGGATGGCGTGAACCTATTCGATCTCTGCTCAACTTCTTATAGTGTGTGGCATGTAGTCCTTGTTCACTACAACATCCCACCATGGCTTTCTCTGAAGAAAGGATAGATGATCCTTAGCTTGCTCATTCTTGGCCACTACAAAGTGAAGAATATGGATGTCTATCTCTGTCCATTAGTCCATGAGCATAACATTAATTTGTGAGAGGAGGGGGTTACCGTAGAAGATATGAGCAAGCGCAATGGTCGACGGTCCACCAATATATGAGCCATTCTCATGTGGATCATACATGGCTTTTCAAGATTTGGGGAGTGCTTAGGTAAGTAGGCTTCCATTCTCCTTGGTCATATCTATCATAGCTCATTCAAGTTTGTATTCACAAGATAGAGGTGCTAGGACAGGTCTGGTTACCGTAGGTTATCATGCATGTCCATTCTGTGGGCCACAATTAGACTCTCAAAGGTCATGAACTCTGAAGAAGATGGTATATCAAGGACACGCCGCTTTCTTGCCGGAGATTCATGAACAGAGGGAAGGTTTTCTTAGAAAAACTCCAGCAAGAATAAATGCCCAAAGCTAGTACGAGTTAAAAGTGATCCACATGGAGTCGCATCCAAATAGAATGCGACGGTTCTCAATTTCTACGAGTTGTCATATTGGACCCACTTATAAATCAACCACTTGTTGGATCCCATACATATTTTCAAAAATGTAGGTAGCTTAGTATGGGACCACATCACAGGAAAGAGAGACACTGTAGGGGGCATGAATGGATTTGAATGAGATAGGCAAGATGGAGGCGCTTTGGCCATAGTTGAGTGTTGATAATCACTTGCAACTACCCATGCTCCTTGGTTTTTATTCATTAAAGAAGAGCACATTGTGAAGCACACTACGAGTCTATCCACACTCTGACGGGTATGATGCATTCTCTCAAATCCACATTTTCTAAAGACGACAAACTGTCAAGGCTAAAATCCCATGATTGGCATAAGATATGTCAAGTTTGTACTAAGAATGGATTGTAAGTGGCTTGTGTATTTTGCTATTTAGAGTCTAGTTGTTGTTCATAATGCTTCTTCATTTGTAGTAGTTTGTAATACCAATCACGATCGCAGGGGATGCCTTACTCCAAAAATACACAGAGCAATTTACAGGTTGTCAAATTTAGTGCAATGGATCTCATAGAAGGAGACTGAGACATCCTCTATTGAATTCACAAGGCGGGGAGTAACGAAGATGGTCTATCTCTTTGAGAAGTACCTGCCCACCAACATGCTCACGATACAAACCCACCTCTGGGTGCATATTGTAGATAAAGTGGAGATTGTTGGATCTATCCATACGTGATGGATGTTCTTCTTGGAGCGCTTCGTGAAAACCCTGAAAGGCTTGGTGAGACAACAAGATTGGCTAGAAGGTAGCATGGCTGAAGGTTGGTTGGTGTCAGAGGCATTAGTGCATATTTCATAGTGGCTACCAGTGGTGGATTTAGACAATAGTATGCTATAATCGCTGAAGGATGATGATAGACTATCTGACTAGAGATGTGGTGATTGGAAATGGGGTAGAAAAAAGGATGGATGCTGCAATGGAGGAGAAAGTGAATTGTTTTTGTATGTTGCACCATGCATCCATGGAGACATGGCTCACTAGGTATGAGCAAACCTAGAAAGATCATGATGAAGCGTGATCCGAATTTTGACGTAGTATGCGCCATCGACCAATTTGATATCCCAAGGGCATGGAGGAGATGCCACGGTTTATGTCTATGCGATAGTTACATGGAGCAGCCTCTCGCAAAAGGGTGGAGGTCTCTATTGATGAGAAGTGGGAATTCTGAAGGGGGGATATAGTCCAAAGGTGACCACATATTTTATAAGCTATCATATCTAGATTTTATATGTGACAACTAATCTAACCATTTCAATGTATAATACAAAATATACAGTACAGTAAGGTTGCACGGCTGACATTTCCACGCGGAGCGTAATGCGGTCCACAACAGATTGTGGTATCATAGCAAAGTTTGAGCAAGAGAGCCAATAGCAAGCCACGGATCTAAACACCGTTATAGATGAGATTGAGTATTTTGGAAACTTGAAAAGTATTATCATGGTCAATTACCATAGCTTCTCCATAATCATATTCAATGTGTAGTGGTTCAAATTGGTACTGGAAGGAGTTGAGGCAACCATTCCATGAGATCCATCTAGATTTCTCGAAATAGATTCTGAAAAAGGATGGATAGATTTACGTGACATGTTTCTCTTGATGGCCCATTATGAACAGGTGCATGAACTATTTTTTAAAAATTTATTATTATGACATGGTATATCATGTCACAAATGTTAAATCTCTCTTGTATTTGATTTTAAACAGGTAATTTTCTATCCGAACCCCCAACAACCTCAATGTTGGTATGTTGTACCGTCAGCTCCCTGAAATGCAAGGGTATATGATGAAAGCAATGTTCCCAGTGTAGATAAGGATAGTATGTAGATAGAGGGGTCAATATTACAAGAGGTGGAGGTCGAAGATGGCTTGGAGCATGTAGAGGGGGTAGAATCGGATAACGATGATGGAAAGACAGGAGGCCAAGAATTCTTTGAGAACAAGGTGGACTCATCCTTTTTTGGTGACCTTTCTATCGATCTTCTAGTATATGCGGGGTTGTATCAAGAGATTGACATGGGACCATAGGCTACGTCACACTTGCAGTATCCAACCACTCAATTCCTTTTTTGGTGACCTTTCTATTGACCTTCTAGTGTATGCGGGGTTGTGTCAGGAGATTGACATGGGACCATAGGCTACGTCACACTTGTAGTATCCAACCACTCAATTCCTTGATGAATCGCTTATAAGGGTACTCTAGAATATGCATTTAAGTAATATTATTTTTTAAGAGTTATATTACTGTGCTTTGCTTGAACCTTTATATTGATTATGCTAACATCAATTTTTGTATATGCAAATGACATTTTAGCACTATTTGGAGAGCACAATGAGTCCAGGGATGAGCAATGAGGAGTTGCAAGAGATATTAATGCATATGTCTCCAAATTAGATGGCTCGATTCACACATATTGCACACAAGGAGCTGTCTCGGACACCATCAAGTTGTTCAGTTAGATCTATTTGGCACGCTCTAATGCTTCGATTTCGAGTAGATGAGGTCGATGCTCCAAACGTGGGCCACTGGACGGAGGGAGTGGTTTGGGGAGATGTTGCGAAAACGTAGATGTGGTGAGCTCATGGTTGGCTCGAGATACAAGTGCTACTCCTTGCTCTTGTGCATGTTCGCAAGAGGGTGGCTCAGGTGGTTGTTGTGGAGGTATTGACATAGTGTCTCTGTCTCGTCGTTTTGGTAGAATTGCATCGCTTGTAGGATTTGTCACACTTGTGACAATATTTGCTCCAGTGACTCCAGCTTTTGCTCAGCCGTCCACAGGTGGCACCCCTATGGGTGCTACTCTGAGAGATACCATCCCTGTGGGTACACAAGATTTACAGGGGTCTCCTGGATATGCCTAGGAATGTGGTCACAGGTGGGAGAGGATACATTTTAGACATACCCTAGAGGGGTATGGATATCTTGTAGATGATAGGATAGGAGTCGCCATCATGAATGATGAGGGGAGGAGGGTGATGGCTCATATGAGAGAGTTGTGCCAACAAGTTTTTCGCCACAAAATCTTGGATCATTAGAAGAACATATAGAAGGGGAGCAAGGACTACATAGTAGTATCCTTGCATGAGAAGTTTATGATACCCACCATGGCAGATAGCTTTGTATCTTGCCATGTTTACATGAGCTTTCATTAAGTGATCTTGTATTTATTTTATGTATCAGTCTTTTGGGTTCAAGTATATTTTAATGACCATTGTACACTTTACATGTAATCCATTTGTAGAATGTAAATACAGCACATAGTGCTACATGTGGTAGGCCTTGCGACATGTAAAGATCTTTTGTTTCTCTATAACTGTTGCTATTAGCACCACAAATATTGCACACATCGCTATTGGCATCACAATATGTGTCACAAACCATTGCTATTGGTGTCACTATTTGCATCACATTTATAATGCAAATAGCAACGCCAATAGGGACGCTAATAGTGATGTCAATATTGTCAGTTCTATGAAGATGCTAATACCAATGTGTTGAGCAATGATGGGATGATGGGGGCATTTTTTTTTGTGAACATTTTCATCGCTTTGAACATCAATATGAGGCCTATATCTTGTTGTGGCAAGATAAAGAGAGGGTCAGTGTCAACAATTACAATTGATTTAAGATTACTTATGGTGTATTAGGAGGAAAACATGATATTGACTTTCAATGGATACATGCATACAATGAGGGGTTGAACTAGTAAAGCCTATGCAATCTTTAATCTCTACAACAAAGAGATTAAGCTCAATAAGTGGATGAATACGATAGAGTAAGATTGGATTGATATACCTCTTCAGTGTTTGGGAAAGATGGTTGAAGCATAACCCATTATGATGCCGATTGCTCCATCAAGCAAGCCCAGTTGGTTGGAGCACTCCAATGGAAGAAGACTTCAAGTATTTGAATGCTTCCATGATGGAGACTCCCATGTTTGTTCCCAAGCTTGAACTTCAAAGAGAAAAGTTACAAATGGAGCTTTCATGGCTTCCCACAAGAATCCCATGCATGTTGGGGTCCATGTCTTCAATCCGGGTAAGGGAAAGCAAAAGGGGTTTAAGAATATCCTAAGAGGGCTGAGTGTCCAGAGGTTGTGGGCTGAATTAAGAGTTTGGGCTAAACTTCAATGGATGTTTAGGGAAAGGTATAGCAGTAAATCGAGCCTTGCTGGAGGTAGGACTTCAAATGCTTAAGCATGGAGTTCCATATTTGATTAAGAAGGAGCAAGGGGGGCTATCAATACCATGGGGGGCACATGAGGATTGGGTGGAGCTGGGGGAAGGGGTAGGCAGAGCAAGGAATAGCAATGCAAAATGCGCTGCAAATTGTAGGCTATTCCTTGGGCTCTCCCCCAGGAAATAACCCTTCAAAAGGATATTGCCCTTGGTTAAGGGAAGGTGAGGGAGACTTCTGAGGCCTCATCTGGGCACTTCCAAGGC
The DNA here is from genome assembly GCF_053477565.2 of Lygodium microphyllum. Classification (NCBI taxonomy): domain Eukaryota; kingdom Viridiplantae; phylum Streptophyta; class Polypodiopsida; order Schizaeales; family Lygodiaceae; genus Lygodium; species Lygodium microphyllum. The sequence continues at coordinate 137,886,691 of NC_141148.1, forward strand.
TACTCTGGGAGAAAAGGGAGTTCTTCTCTATTGGATGGCTATGGCACCTTGCCTTAGAGGAGGGAGAAAGGGCTAAAGCAAAAAGTAGCTAAATTTTTCTCTTCCTCCAACTCTTGAGACTCTAAACTTAACCTCGAACCCCTAAAAATTGCATGAAAAGGAGTGAAAACCTACTAGTTTAGCCATTTTACCTATAGATATGTTTCAATCTCCAAGCATAGCTCCTACTTGCTCCAAAAAGTTGAGACTAATTGTGGTCCTTCATGCAGTATATGTATCTATAACTTGAGTAACTAGGGTTTCGGGATTTAAAAAGGGAGAAAGAGGAAAGAAGAAAATGGCCAAAGCCTGATGCTCTGATTACCACTTGTAATGAATAAAGCTGAGAGGAGAGAGGAGAAGGAAGTGAAGGGAGAGAAAGAGAAAGAAAGAAAGAAAGAAAGTTATATTAACATCTTCTAAAGACCAAAACTGGCCTATGAGACAAACTATGATACAACTGGTGAGGTCCAGCTATCCAAAATAAAAGTGCTGAATGAAAAGCTAAAAACTGGAAACTGAAAATACGGTGCTGTGAGTGTGATAAGTGTCGTGTATGTGTATGTGCGTATGTAGCTCTGGTACTCCAGATAATGGCTACAAAGGGGGAACAAATGTCGACTGTGATAGGGGAACAACTGTCGGCTGTGATAAAGTGGTGCGATGTGTATATGTAACAGATGCAGGGAGATATACTATCCTGGGATGTAGTAGCAGTCGTCGAAGTCGCTAATAGCAGGTGATCCCTCTTGGATACAGGATGTGGTACATTGGCGGTGGAGAAAGAGCAAATTGGAGATCTGAGATCCAATGTGTCGAGTGTCGTCGGATCTCAATCTGCTATCGATGTAGATCAAGAATCCTTCGGATCTCCTGTCAGTGTGGCTGTGGGGTCTGAAACCCACGAATCCTTGTGCGGCGTCGGGTACGCTGGTCCTGAGCCTGCTGTAGTGTGAGCCCGGAGGTCTGGCTGGAGGCTGGTACAGTAGCTCTCACTCTGTCTGTCTGAAAGAACTGTGTAATAGTCGTCTGGGTGGGCCCCTCTCTGACTGGGACCCGCTGTGTGCTCTGCTCTCTGATGTGCCATGCCTCTCCCAGAAAATGGCCAAATGATCTCTGATCCATATCAGTCATACATCCCTGAAGTGAGCTGCTCAATGTGTATCTAGATCTCAACTTTGAGTATGACGGGCATCTGAGAACAAAATGCTCCTCACTCTCCACCTCTGATCTGCAAAGGGGGCATATCCTCTCCTCCCGTGGGATGCCACTGGCTCTACCACTCTCAATCATAAGCTGATGTGATGATACCCTGAGCTGTCCAATAAGAACTCTCAATTGATGTGGCATATAGATCTGCATATATCTCAGAATCTCTATGAATCCCTGCTCTGATATGCTCAAGAATTGTGTATAATAATGTGCCATCTTTCATGGCAGTGGCTGTGCAGGGCTGACCCATGTCCTCTGTATATAAATATGCCATATCTCTTGTCTGATGACTCTGTTCATCTCAGAGAGAGAGAGGGTGTAAGTGGGAGCCTGAGTATCATATAGAAGAGGTGGGAGTCTATCAATGTCCAGCCCATGTCTGTCAAACCAAGCTCTAGTCTGTGCATACCATGATGTGGTATCCCCCGCTCGAGCCATCTCCTGAGATGCCATATATGCTCTATATGCAATGCGATCTCTGTCCATATCCTGAAATCTGTGTAGGAAGCAGACTGTCTGAAATAATGCCTTGACTAGCATGGGCGGTGTGGCAAGCTCTTCTCACACAATGTCATGTGGGACTGAGGCCTTGCTGCGAATCAATCTAGATATCATGATCACCTGAGGTCTCTCCATCAATGTCCATACATAATCGGCAAGGCCTGTCCCCCATATAGTTGCTCCATACATCAGTGCTGGAGTGACTAGAGTATCAAAGAGCCACCCCTTGGTGCGGGGCTCCTGAAAATGTGCCTGATGACACTGTCGCTCCATAAGAGCCAATGCTGAGTATCCTCTAGTGAGGTGGTCACGAGCTTCCTGTGTCATCGAGAAAGTCCCTGAACCTGCTGTAAAGGTGACTCCCAAATATACATATGATCCAGTGACCTCAATACTCCCTCCTGCTGCCATGAAAATACTCTGTATGTGTATCTGAGCTGCTGTATGGAAAATAATAACCTTGGTTTTACCAAGGTTCACTGTCATGCCTCTCTGTATGCAAAAATCATCCAATGCTAATAAATGCTACTATAATCCCTGAGCTGAGTCTGAGACCAACACAATGTCATTTGCATATAGTAAGATATGAACTGTGGCTCCACTGAGATCTATACCTCCACCGGCTCGCTGTTGAATAAACTCTGCTATCTCATCAATGTATAGCCCAAATAGAGTCGGTGAGAGTGAGCATCCTTGTTTCACACTGGTGGTGCTCACAAGGGGATCTGATATACCTCCCGGACATCTGACTCTGCCAGTAACCCGCTCATATAGTGCATAAATACCCCACATCATGTCATCATCCACCCCCAGATCAAGTAGGCGTATGAAAAGCCTCTCTCTCGAAACCATGTCAAAGGCTTTGCGGAAATCCACAAAGCAACAATACAATCTCTGTTTCTTCACTCGCGTCTGGTCGATCAGACAACGGAGAGTGAAGATGTGATCTATGGTAGAAAATGCCCGTCTGAACCCTGCCTGTCCGGGTGTGCGCATGCACTCTCTCTGCCAGTGTGCTGAGCTCCTCCTCCATCACCGTGCCATAAAGTTTGGCCAAAACTGGCCCAATCATGATGGTCCTATATGTGTTAGGATCCATAGGATCCCCTGACTTGTGGATAGGTACAATGGTGTGCTCTGTCCACGAGTCAGGGAACCCCTTAGACAATGCACGGTTGAAGAGGTGAGCAATGAGTGGAGCCAATGTGTCTCGTCCATATATAATATGCTCTACCTGAAGATCAAACTGGTCTCGAGTGCGGCCATGCTGTAACCGTGAGATAGCATGTTTCACCATACTAGTGGTGAAAAAGGATGAAATACCCGGTCTCAGTGTACATGGTGTGGGTATCAGCGGCTGTGCGGGTACGAAGAAGAGAAAGAAATACTAGAACAAGAGAGAGAAACACATAAAAGAGGGAAGAAAGCCATGGAAGCTAAAGATGAAGGTGAAGAGTATGTTCTTGATAATCACTGGGTTCCCTAAAAACCGGGACTCTTATACTTTATGTACCTCGGTCAATGTGATTGGTTGTCTAACCCCTAGTTTCTATGTATCCCGTTTGTTACAAAATTAATAATAAAATCCATTGAGATTTGTTCCCAAGGTGAGTTAGGAATAGGTAAAGGCATGAGAAAACCATATTACTCTGCGTTGGCAAACAAAACATTCAGAAAAAAAGGCACAAATATCTTCATGTGAGGCCTATAAAAATCTTCTTACAAATTATGGAGAGTAGAATGATGCTCAGATGACATATATAAGGTAGATCATGAACTTCTTGGAGAACAAAATGATGAAAGGGGTGAGTAACACACAAACATTTCTTATAAATGAAAAATCCATCAAGGATAAAAAAATTATTATTAGGAATCCATTGGTTTTGAAACAAATTCAACCAATAATTATGAAAATTAGAGTTATATAAATAAGTATTTTTCATAGCATCTAATGAAGATATAGAAAGTACAAAAATATTATTTACAGATGATCTATGACTAGATATATCCACCACAATATTTTCTTCACCAGGCTGATACTAGATTAGAGGATGGAAAGAGTGAATGAAAGATGTATATTGTACATGCCTATCAGAAATTTGCGGTTGAGAAAGAAGGTGTTTGATACTTTGTTGAGTTGTCTTCATCATAAATTCTGAGGCCATTAAATAATATTTCCATATACATAATGCATGTACTATGGTTAAAAGTTCCTTTTCATATGTAATATACTTAAGTTTAGAAGATTTTAGATTTACAACTAAAGTACACAATTGGATGGTCATCTTGCATCAATACAAGTCTACCAATGCTAGAACCACCAGCATCGACAACCAGAAAGAATATTTTATTGAAATCAAGGAGTTGTAAAACAAGTGCATGAGTTAATGTATGCTTTAATAAATCAAAGGATCATTATTGGTTGTCACCCCAATGAAATACAAAAACTTTCTTTCATAACAAAGTTAATCGCAAAGCAAGTAATGAAATTTTTCTAATAAATTTACGATAAAAACTTACTAAACCTAAAAATGAGCAGACTTCATGCACATTTTTGGGTGTGTGCCATGTATTAATAGCCTCAATTTTACATGGATCTACTTATATTCATTTAGGAGATACAATATGACCTAAATATTCCATTTTTTTTGGAGAAAAAATACTCTTTTTTGGATTAGCAAAAATATGATTTTATGTTAGTAAACCAAATACAATATAAATTATGTTTATATTCTCTTTTAGTTTTACTAAAAAAAGGGATAGCATAAAAAAAGATAATAACACTATGCTAAAAATTTAGAAATATTCAATTCATTATCGTACTAAAAGTGACAGGTGTATTAGTAACACCCAAGGGCATTGCTAAAAATTCATAATGGCCAAATTGGGTCCTAATGGTAGTTTTACAAGTAGCGACACAAATAGTGATGCACATAGTGATGGTACTCAGGCGAAAAAAAGTGGGCCAAAACCCGAGCACGGCATTTTGCGCGAAAGAGCGAAAGAGGGAGTGAAAAGGAGAGTAAATTTCATCTTGTGTTTGAGCGGGAGAGAGAGAGAAAGAGAGAAATAGGGACAAGGAGAGCTTGTCACTGCCGCTGCCACTGTCGCCACCAATTTCGAAAAAGAGGAGGAAGTACATGGAGGGCGAAGAGGAGCCACCATCGCGAAGACGAGCCGCCAAATCCATCCTTGGGACTTTGCGGTGAGTGCATTGTTTCCTCTTGGTTTGTTTTTGTTTTTTCTCCTTTTCTTTTGCTTGTTTTTGTTAAAAATGATGTGTACTGAGAGAGAAAGAGAGGAAATGAGAGAGGGAGAGGAAGAGAGAAAAAGAAAGAAGGAACAAGAGATAGAGGGAAAAAACATGAAACATAATAACGAAAGAGAAAAAGAGAGAGAGAGGGAGGGAGAGAGAAGAATAAATGGATAAAAAACAAAGAGATAGTAAGATCTTGTTCTTTAATTTCTTCTTTTCTTGCTTGTAGTAGTAGTAGTAGTTTTTAAATTTCTTCTTTTCTTGTTTGTAATGGTACTATTAGTGGTGGTGGTGGTGGTGGTAGTAGTAGTAGTAGTAGTATCTCTTTAATTTCTTCTTCTCTTGTTTGTTGTTGTAGTGGTAGTGGTAGTGGTAGTGGTAGTTTTCTTGTTTGTAGTAGTAGTAGTAGTAGTAGTAGTAGTAGTAGTAGTAGTAGTAGTAGAGAGATAGAGAGAGACATATATATATATATATATATTATTAAAGAAAATAAGAGACAGAGAGGAAGATAATGAATGGATAAAAAACAAAGAGAGGGTAAGATATTGTTCTTTAACTTCTTCTTTTCTTGTTTGTAGTAGTAGTGGTGGTGGTGGTGGTAGTGGTGGTGGTGGTGGTGGTAGTAGTAGTAGTAGTAATGGTGGTGGTGGTAATAGCAGTGGTGGTGGTGGTGGTAGTACAGAGAGAGAGAGAGAGAGAGAGAGAGAGGTTTTGTTAAAGGTGCACCTTTAGTGTGTTCGAGAAGGCGAGTAGCAGTAGCAGTAGTAGTAGTAGTAGTAGTAGTAGTAGTAGTAGTAGTAGTAGTAGTAGTAGTAGTAGAGAGAGAGAGAGAGAAAGAGAGAGAGAGAGGTTTTGTTTAGGGTGCATATTGGGTGTGTTCAATGCCTTGGGAAGGTAAGTACTAGTAATAGTAGTGGTAGTAGTAGAGAGAGAGAGAGAGGTTTTGTTAAAGGTGCACATAAAGAAAAAAAGGTGGCTAGGTCCGGTACAATACCATGGGATGGGAAACACTCCGGCATAGGGTAGCTACTCTCTCATCCCCATGCATAGCATATTAGACTTTACATATTGTAGGCTTGTCTGTGTAGGTGGGTGGAGACTTTACATACGTTAATTTTATTAAGTTACAAGAGAAGAAATTCCTTGTAATAAAGCTAAATTCCACAGCAAGCTTTTAAACTAAAAATACAAGAAATAGACATAAAATGCCAGGAAGCCATAGCCAAGGTATGGACCCCAATATTGGTTGAGAATCAAATGATGAGAGGCTGCAGCAAGGTATGCACCCCAAGCTATGGTTGCCAAGATTATTCACCCTCTTAGATGATGGGAGGTTGAGACCTCAAACAAGAAATGTTTGTAAAATGGAAAAAAGATTCTACACATGTTTACACCTCCACATTTTATACTTACCTTAGACTAAGGCATTTATGCTAAGAATTTATGCTTTATCACAAGCCATTCCAGCCTAAAAGAGCTTTGTCCTCAAAGCTGGAATCAGGACAATTGATGAAGAAAGATTACAAGAATAGCTTGTAAGTGATGAATCCGTGCTGAATGAAACTCCAAGCTGAAGAAGATCTCATATATCAATGAAGTATAGGTATGAAATTTGAATATACTGCTGGAAACTGTCCGAAACAGACTGCTGCACAAGAATGGCCATAACTTGAAGAAGGAATGTCCAATTATCATGATTGAGCTATAGAAATGTAGAGGATAATCCCTAGTATCTAGGCATGCCATAAAAATCCAATTTTGATGACCATAGAGCAATTATTTTTATGACAGAAATTTAATACAACAAGTTGTCCTGTTCAGATATTACTTTGTTTCCTGCAAAAGCCATGGAAAAGAATCAAGGTATGATGATGGTTTCCAAGTAGAATCCTCCATGGGCAAACCTCTCCATTTAATAAGGTACTCCAGTAGTGAATGGTTCCTTAAAACCTTTTTCTCTTTTGCCAATAACCTTTTCAAGCTCATAAATGATAAGACCATCTTCATTCATGGGAGGTAACACTTCTAAGACCTTTATGGATGGACCCACATATCTCTTAAGTTGGGAAACATGGAAGGTATAATGAATCTTTGTTGAAGAAGGCAAATCAAGCTTGTATGCAAGCTTACCAACTCATTTGAGGATTTGATAAGGCCCATAGTAACGATGAGCCAATTTATTATGACCGCCTTTGAGAGAAACATACCTAGATTTAGGAACTTTGAGGAATACCCAATCGCCTTCTTCAAACTCCAAAGGTCTTCGCTTTTCATTAGCATAAGCCTTCATAACATCTTGTGCCTTCCAAAATTTTTCCTTGCATTTATGCAAAAGAGCTTCCATTTTCTCAATTTCAGCCTTGGCTTGTGGATTGACATCTTCATGAAAAAGTGTTGAAGGTATTTGCACTTTGTATCCATAAAGAGCCTCATATGGTGACATGCCAATGCTCATATGATGAGTATTATTATAATATAATTCAACAAGATGTAACCAATGATCCCACAAAGCTTGAGTATCATGGCAAAAATGACGAAGATAGACTTCCAACCATTTATTGACACGCTCCATTTGGCCATTGGTTTGGGGATGATATGCTGTGCTAGGAGTCAAAATTGTTCCCATAGAAGTGAATAAACTCCTCCAAAAGCTTCCCATGAACTTACTATCACAATTGGATAGTATCTTCAAAGGCATACCATGAAGCTTAAAAACACATTCCATGAATTGTTCAGCCACTTTCTTTGTTGTAAATTGAGCCTTCGTAGGGATAAAATGAGCTGAGTTAGTCAACCGGTCCACCACTACATAAATTTTATTCCACCCATGCTTTGTTGTAGATAAGCCCACAATAAAATCCATTGTAATATAAGTCCACTTGCCTTGAGGAATAGGAAGTGGATGAAGTAAACCACCAGGTAGAAAGGAGGGATCTTTATTTTGTTGACACGGTAGACATTGCATAACATAATCCTTAACATCCCTCCAAATGCCCTTCCAATATAAACTCTAATGGATATTATCAAATGTTTTGAACAACCCATGGTGTCCCGCTAAGGGTGAAGAGTACATCTCATGCAAGATATGGTCTTTGAAAGAAGATTGTGGTGTCAAGAATACTCTATCACAATACCATAAAAGACCATTGTGCCATTTGAAATTTGGATACTCTTCTCCTTTGCCTTGCTGAAATTCCTTCATTATCTTTTATGCTTGCTCATCAAGCAAATACTCCTCTTGGATATCATGGATCCAATCCTTATGCATGGTTGAAATGGTAGAAATGGAACATGCTCACATTCTTGATAAGGCATCCGCCACTACATTGTCTTTTCTAGCCATATAAGATATTTTGAAGTCATATCCCTGAAGAGTAGCTAATCATCTTCATTGCTTGGGAGATAAATTTGGTTGTGAAAGAAAAGTTTTTAGTACACGATGATCGCTTTTAACCTGGAAATGGCTTCCATAAATGTATTTATGCAACTTTTTCATAGCAAACAACATTGGTAACATTTCTTGCTCATAAACATGTAATTGACGCTCCTTGTCATCAAGCTTTCAGCTCTCACAAGCTATGACTCCATGATCTTGACATAAAATAGGCCCAATTTCTCTTCTAGTAGCATCTACACATATGATAAATTCCTTAGAGAAATCCGGACATACAAGGATGGGTGCTGAAATTAGAAGAGATTTCAGCTCACAGAAACTTTGATCGGCAATGGAGTCCCAAAAGAAAGCTTCCTTTTTGAGCCTATCTGTCAATGGGGCCACCACATAAGGATGATAACTCAAGGAATCCTCTCAAAGAGGTTGCATTCATAGGAGTAGGCCATTCTTTGACACATTTTACCTTATTGGGGTCCACTCTAATCCCTTGTTCTCCCACAACATGACCTAAGTATTCAACTTCATCTTCCATGAAAGAACACTTCGTCATCTTGGCAAATAGTGTGTGTCTTTGTAAAGTGTCAAAGACCTCTCTCATATACTTCAAATGTTCATCCTTGGATTTACTATAGATTAGGATATCATAAAAGAAAACAAGAATTGTTTTGAGCAAGAAGGGCCGCAATATTTTATTCATAAGGGCTTGGAAAGTAGCACATGTATTGGAAAGCCCAAATGGCATAACCAAGAAGTGATATAACCCTCTTTCAGTTCTAAAGGCTATTTTGAACTCATCTCCTTCCTTCATTCGGATTTGATGATAACCCGATTGAAGATCTATTTTGGTGAAGACCTTTGCATCTTTAAGCTCATCCAAAAGATCATTAATTCGGGGAATAGGATACCTATTCTTGACCATTGACTTGTTCAAATCCCGATAATCAATACACATGAAAAATGATCCATCCTTCTTTTTTACTAAGAGCACAGGAGAGGCAAACAGTGATTCACTTTGCTGAATTAAACCCATTTGCAGCAATCCCTTGACTTGATGCCCTACTTCTTCCCTTTCAAACTTGGACAAGTGATAGGGAGGTTTGTTTATGGGTTTTGTATTAGGAAACAAGTCAATAGGATGGTCAACCTCTCTCTTTGGAGGTAAGATTGATGGTGGCTCAAATAAATCCTTGTACTCCTCCAATAGCTCTTCTAATCTTGGATCCCTTTCCTTTGAAGGAGAATATGGTTGATTTTTTGATTGTACTTCATCTACTTTCGCAAGCAAAAGAGTGAAGATGCATGATGTTGCATTGATTTCTTTTCGCAACTTCTTCATGGAAATGAGTTCTATTTATTTGTGGTCTATGCCTTTCAACTCTATGTGTTGTCCTTGCCAATTAAATTCCATTAGCATTTGCTCCAAGTCCAAGGTAAATTTGCCAAGTGTTTTCAGGCCAATTATAACCAATGACAATGTCAATAGGCCCCATATCCAAAGTGATCAAATCCACTTTTATTGTGCAAGAGGGCAATAACTCAATTGAGGTACATGGATACACTTCTTTACTAGACTCATATTCACAGTTGGCAACTTGTATCCGCAAGGAAGAATCCATGTCAATGGGTAGCACCTTCAGCCCATTCAAAGATTTGGTGTTGACGAAGATATGAGTGCTGCCCATATCTACTAGAATATGTGCAACCTTGCCATTAATGAAACCTTTGAGTCTAAGTGTATTTTTTCCTTTGCAATCGGTCCATGCATCATGTGAGATGGTATACAAGGAAACATGAGAATCATGATTACCACATGGATCAAAAGGAAATCCATCCATGGGATCATAGAATTCTTCGTTGGTGGCATGCTCCTCTTCATGAATCTCTTCAACCATTGGGTATGCATCAACATGCAGTAAATTTCCCTCTTGATCTTCTTCTTCTTCTTCAACTTCCACTTACTGAGTGATCACCATGTTGATTTTTGGAGTTCTTAGCTTTACACTTCAACTTATGATCTTGTGACAACTTCTCCCCACACTTGAAGCATAATCCTTTTGCATGCATTTTCCGAAGTTTGTCACGAGGAAGGAAGTTGCTGTTAGAACTATTTTGGGGCAGGTTAGGAGCATTTTTAGCTCTTGAAAAAGCATTTCTTGGCTCAACCAAATTTCTGAAATTTTGCCCCTGTTTTGGTACAAAATTTTCACTCTATTTAGAATCATAAATAGTGGAAAATGTTGGTACTTTGCTGTTATAACTGTTTGGACTATTATAACCTCTGCTTTCTTGTCTAAAAGAGTCTCTTGATTGGCTGAAAGCTTACCCATTCTTTGTAGGTTGATTGGAAACATTATTGCCCATACTTCTTTGCTGAAAATTTCTTGCATTCCTTTTGTACTTCAAAGAATATATTTCAGTCAATTGTATGGCCTCATGTAAAGTTTTGGGTTTTTGAGCTCCTACCTCCGATGATAGGGAAGGATCAAGACCAAAAATGTATTTATTCTGCTTAGCAAAATTTGAAATACCTTCAACATACATGGAAAGATTCAAGTAGGCATTGGAATAGTCTCTAAGGGACATTCCCCTTTGAGCGTACACATACCATCTTCTTTGAAGCCTTTCTTTTTCAAAAGGAGACACAAAGACATCAATCATCACTTGCTTGAACTCCTCCCAAGAGTCAAAACTTTGCCCAATCTTTTGCATGTAACACCATCAAGTACGGGCATAACCTTCAAGATGAAGGGCCACGAAATAAATTTTAGCCTATTCACTTCTAGGGTAAAGGGTGAAGTACAATTCAAGCTTATTGATTCACTCCTCCTATTCTGAGGGTGATGAATTATCTCCTTTGAAATGAGTGATATTGATCTTCTCTTTATATTATTTTTCATTGTACGATGGGCTGTCCATGAGATTGTTGTCTCCATGAATCTTTATTCCATGAATTTTGTCTAAAAGAAGGTGGCCCAAAACCATGAGATGAGGATTATCCATGTGAAACACGCTCTTCGTTTGGGATGTCATGTGTTGATCATCGCTCATCGTGCCTTCCACCTTCATGAACTTGATTGTTGCTTGCATTTCCTTTTTGTGCATTTGAGGGCTGATGCTTAAAATTCTTATAGAAGGGGTCACATCCATGATAATCATTGTCCCATCGATTGTTGTCATGTTCCCCTTCATGTCTATGATTATCCTTTGGACTGCTAAATTGAGGCCTTGGGGTACGAATACCATGGATTTGTGTACTGGCTAAGAATTTTCTTTGTTTGGATGGGAAGGATTACTTACAAAGGGAATTGCATGGGAGTCTTCAATATTTTGAGGTTCACTTTGTAGTTTGCTTCTGATTTCCTTTATGACTAAGATGAGCTCTTGAAATAAGAATTTATTGCTTTGCTGCAATTCAAAGATCTCTTGGTGTACCTGTGCCATCCCTTGCAACAAACCTTGATTTATATGGATTAAACCTTCATTCAAAACCTTCAAATCCTTAGAAAAGCCTTCATTGACATATCCCAGCTCTTTTGACAATAGGCGATAAGCATTCCCTGCATGCTCTTCATGTGGGTCCTGCTATCCTTGATGTGTACTATGAGCAATCCCAATACTTAGTTCTTCATCTACTTGATCAACATTATGGGATTTAGTTGTGTAATTTGATCCTCTTGGAATTCTCTGATACCATCATTCAATTCCTCAATAATAGAGTCTTTCTTCTTATTCCTGGCCATTAGGAAACATTACTGTAATAGTAGATAGTTTGTCACTAAACCTCTTGTTTCTCTGTGAATATGGCACCAATACCAATGATTAATAGCTCTATGGAAAGCTTATTATATGGGGATATACCAGATTTAGTAATATCTCAACTTGCAATAGGGTATATAGGTCGATTGAACTCAAATAGTGTATTCCAGCCAGCCTATTTAGGTACAATCCACTAGACCCCCTGTCAGTAAATTGGCCATAACTTTTGCTCCCGATGTCAGATCAACAAATTTTTTTATTCAAATCGGAGCTTAGGATCCCCTCTTTGAATAAAGTTATCAAGTTCTTAGTTCAGATTAGGATAGAATTTTGTGTAATAATAACAGTATACCTGTCCAGAGAATTCTTGCAACCTGTTAACACCTTGTGGGAACCTGTACCTATGTGAAAAGACTTGTAAATCTTCCCAAGGATGTCACAAACTACCCTGTTCGATATCCCAAGTCTTCAAAACTTCATCCACTCTTTCCCAAGTGGTCTTCGATGGTCTACCACCTATGGTGAGGGATAAAATGGTAGGACAAGAACCTACATGGGCTCTGAAACTCCGGAAGGTGTGCAAAGTTCCTTTCAGGCCAAGTTGTGCACCCCTACGGAGTCTTAAATAGCAAGGGAGGGTCACCTCTCTTTTGTCTTGCCATCTTGTCCGACTTTGACCTTTTTCCTCGTTCAGAATATACATGGCAGAGCTAGTGTTCTAACAATCAAGGAATGCAATGCATGGATAAATCATGATTTTGTCATTTCATGGTATGCAAGAATTGAAGGGTAAAATGTATGAAAATTAAGGATGAGAAAGGCTTACTAATAGTAATCAATGACTCACTGATTTACTATGCTCACCTTTTACAATTTATTGGATATTCTCAATGGCTTAAGCATCAATGAAAGGAAATTGCACAAGTTTGTAATATGGGTTGATCAAGCACCAAAGAAAGGAGTAATGAATCAATCTATGCAATCATTTGGGCATCAATTTATGAATGGACAGAGCTAGAAATCAATAAACAACATCAATTAGCCCTAGGTAAGGTAGATATGATCATGACATCAATGATTTACTCTTAATTTTTTCACTTTCAGCAATTGGAAAGCTTGAACAAGTGGATTAATAGGAAAATTAAGAGTAGGGAACAAGAATTACCTCTTGATTGTTGTTGAAGAATGGTAGATGAACCACAATCGGTCAATACTCCATAAAATCCGTCATCAAATTGATCCAAATTGAAAGGTATAGCCCAGCTTCAAACAAAAAAAAAAGGTCCCATAATGGTTGCTTCCATGTAGCATAAGCATTACTTCCAATAGAGAGCTCCAATGATTCAAAAGAATCCAATGCTTAAAGAAATATCCATAATGCTTATAGGAGAAGATGCTTTGAGCCTAGAAGAATCCAAATTCTTGATAGAATCAAGAAATAATGAAAATACCATACACTCAAGCATTGAAGAGAGTGAAAATGCTCTCAATCTTGATGGAATGCCCCAATATAGACCGATTCTTGATGGAGTGGCTTCAATCAAACCTTAAGATAATCCAAGAATTGGATTCTTGAAGCTTGTTGCCCTATTTTGACTCCATAGCCACCATATTTGAAGCTTCACATGTCCTAGAATGCATCAATGTCAATCCCTTGAGTGTTGAGAAGCTCCAGGAGACTTGACAGAACATAAGCCCTCTGACATTTTAAAGGAATTTTAGTAAAGATTCATTGCTGTCTTGAATTACCATAGCCAGGGTTTTGGAAGCTAAAGAATGATCAAGAGAGTGTAAGAAGACCATAGATGGTTGTTGAAGATCTGAAGGAGTCTTGCCAAAGCTTGCCTTAACCATAGCCAAGCTTCAACTGATGAAATTTCGTGGAGAAAGAGGTGCATGAATTTAGCGCAAAATGCGCCAGCACAGCCTGCTGTCCTGCTAATGCTAGTTGCCTTGATCAAGGTATGTTGTTACTCTATGTGAAGTTTGAAGCATGGAGAATAAGATCTTGGAGGTCACTTGAACCAATGAAGGCCAGGAAGAAGAGCAAAGTCAAGATCCACCATGAAAGCTTGAAGAAAAGCTTGAGAGGAGAAGAGAGAGAAAATGTCTCCCAAAAAGTAATCTCAGTTTAACCATTGTAACCCCACTTAGACTTTAGTTAGGTCCAAAAGCCTTCAAAATGGAACTCCATTTGACCACGTCCTGCTAATTCAGCCAAGAACCTCCATCTTCCTCAAGATCTTCTTCAAAAAGCCTTCAAATTTAGTCATGGCTTCCATAGCAAGCTTTTAAACTGAAAATACAAGAAATAGACATAAAATGCTAGGAAGCCATAGCCAAGGTGGCTTGGCAAGAAATGGTATTACCAATATTGGTTGAGAATCAAATGATGAGAGGTTGCAATAAGGTATGCACCCCAAGCTATGGTGGCTAAGAGTATTCACCCTCTTAGATGGTGGGAGGTTGAGAGCTCAAACAAGAAATGTTTCTAAAATGGTAAAAAGATGCTACACATGTTACACCTCCACCTTTTATACTTACCCTAGACCTTATAAGGCATTTATGCTAAGCATTTATGCTTTATTACATCCATTCTCAAACAATTTAAGAAAGAAAAAAAGAATGATAACAAAAACAATTTGTTTGTCGTAACGTAGACCAAATGGAAAACGATGAAGGCCCTGATGTTCAAGATCGCAAGATGTATCTTAATCAAGGTGACCCATGTCCTTGCTCTCAATGTAAGCTAGCAATTAGACAAAAACGTCAATTGTCTATAGAACACGTACGACGCTTCGGCGAGTTTCAATCAAAGATCATTGATTAGGTGATCTTATATTTTGAGAAAATGGTAAGAAAAGTATATATCAATCATGCATTGTATTCGCAAACTAATTGAATATCATATAAAAAAACATAGGGTGTGGTTGGCAAAGTTTCTATCCAAGAAGGTGACGTCTTATCCCAAGGAGGAGTGCACCCTTTGCGGCCAGTTAGAAGAGTTTGTGGGCGTGTGATGGATGGAGTGCCTGAGCCAATATACCACTTGGAAGGTACTACACAATTTATACTATAAATACTAGAGGAGACAGGTAGGCTTCTAGACTTTCCTACAATCTTGCAGCCTAATATGGAGGTAATGATCGATGCATTGATGCCCATAGATGTCGAGACATCTGATCCGCTTAGAGAGGAAGCATCCATATCATTATATAATGGATGCCGAGTATATTGCCTGAAGACACTGCTTGCACTCCTAAGTGTGCAAGAAAAATACAGGTAGAGCGATGCAAGTGTGACCGAGTTGTTCAAGTACATTGTACGTACACTTCCTTGATTTGTTTTCGGCACTATCATAAAAAAACAATTGTGCTTTTTCAAGATGTTTTATGAGTTTCTTTCAAGTTATTGAAGTATCATATATTACCACTTGCAAATACCATGCCCAAGTCTCCTGATGATGCACGACATGTTTTACGAAAGCTTCGCATGGACTACAACAACATCCATGCATGTATCAATGATTGCATACTATTTGGAGGAAAATATGAGACTATGGAGACATGTCAAAAGTGTGGTGCTTACAGGTATCAACATGACTTGCAAGGACAAACCATCCCTCAAAAAGTTCTTAGTCCGCTTATCCCCCACATAAATCACATGTTTTGTACGTCCAGCATGGCGAGCTTGACAACGTGGCATGCATAGAATAGATCCACAAATGGAGTTCAATGAATATTAGAGAATTCACATGCATGGAGCCACATTGAATCTACCTTTCTAGGCTTTGCCCGAGAGCCAAGGAATCTTCGGCGCTCACTCTTGCTATGGATGGCGTGAACCCATTTGGTCTACGGTGAACTTCTTACAATGAGTGGCTTATAGTCCTTGTCAAGTACAAGATCCCTCCATGGCTTTCTACGAAGAAAGGACACCTCATCCTTAGCTTGATCATTCTCGGTCGCTACAGAGTCAAAAATGTGGACATGTATCTTCGTCCATTAGTCGATGAGCTTAAGATTTTATGGGAGGAGGGAGTCACCATAGAAGATATGAGCAAGTGCAAGGGTCGATGGTCCGCCAATATTCGAGCCGTTCTCATGTGGACCATGCATGACTTTCCAGGATTTAGGGAGTGCTCAAGTAAGTAGGCTTTTGTTTTCATTGGTTTTATCTATCATAGCTTGTTCAAGTCTATATTCACTGGATAGAGGTGTTGGGATAGACCTGGTTAGCTCACGTTATCATGCATGTCCATTTTGTGGGCCACAATTAGACTCCTGAAGGTCACAGACCATGAAGAAGATGGTATATCAAGGACATGCCGTTTTCTTGTTGGAGGGTCATGAAATGAGGAAAGGTTTTCTTGGACGACCTCCAGCATGTATGAATGCCCAAAGCTCGTATGAGCTAAAAATGGTCCACATGGAGTCACATCCAAATAGAATGCAATGATTCTCAGTTTTCTACAAGTTTTTGTATTGGACCCACTTACAGATCAACCACTTGTTGGATCCCATGCATATTTTCAGGAATGTGGGCAGCTTACTATGGGACCACATCACAAGAAAGAGAGACACTGCAGGGGTACGAATGGATTTGCAGGAGGTAGGCAAGATGGAGGTGCTTTGGCTGTAGTCAACTGCTGATGGTCGCTTGTAGCTACCTCGCGCTCCTTGGGTTTTGTCCACTCAAGAAGAGCGCATTGTGAAGCAAATTATCAAGTCTATCCGCACTCCAATGGGTATGATGCGTTCTCTCAGATCCAGTTTTCTAAAGATGGCCAATTATGAGGGCTAAAATCCCATGATTGGCATAATATATATTAGGTTTGTACTACAAATGGATTGTAAGTGGCCTGCGTATTTTGCTATTTGGAATGTAGTCGTTGTTCATAATGCTTCTTCATTTGTGGCAGTTTGTACTACCGATCGCAATCATAGTATGCGTTACTCTAGCAATACGGGAGGCAATTTATAGGTTGTCAACTTTAATGCAATGGATCTCAGAGAAGGAGATTAAGACATCCTCTATTGAATCTGGAAGGCGGGGAGCAGTGAAGACGGTCTGTCTCTTTGAGAAATACTTGCCCACTAGCATGCTCACCATAAAATCCACCTTCTTGTGCATCTTGTAGATGAAGTGGAGATTGCGGGACTTGTCCATACGCGATGGATGTTCTTCTTAGAGTGCTTCATGAAAAACTTGAAAGGCTTTGTGTGACAACGAGCTCAGCCAGAAGATAGCATGGATGAAGGTTGGTTGGTGTTTGAGGCATTAGTGTATATTTCACAGTGGCTACCAACAATGAATTTAGACAATAGTATGCTATGGTCGTTGAAGGATGATGATAGACTGACTAGAGATGTGGTGGTTGGAAATGGGATAGAAAAAAGAATGGAAGTTGCAATGAAGGAGAAACTGAATTGCTTTTGTATGTTGCACCATGCCTCCATGGAGATGTGGCTTGCTAGATACGAGCAAGCTAGGAACGATCAGGAAGAAGTGTGATCTGAATTTTGACATAGTATGCACCAATGACCGATTCAATATCCGGAGGGCATGGAGGAGATGCCGCGGTTTATGTGAACGCGATGTTTGCATGGAGCTTTGACCACAATGTCTCGCGAAGGTGCGGAGGTCTCAACTGATGAGTGGGAATTCTCGAGGGGATGTAGTCAAAAGGTGACGAAGTGTTTAGGGTTTGTCATATCTACATTTTATATGCTACAACTAATTGACTATTTCAATGTACAATAAAAAATATACAGTGCAGCGTGGTCGCACAGACGACATTTCCGCATGGAGCGTATCGACAGAATGTACTCCACAACTGATTGTGGTATCATGGAAAAGATCAAGCAAGAGAGTTGACGACAAGAAACAGATCCAAACACCGTTATAGATGAGATGGATTATTTTGGAAACTTGCGAATTATTATCACGGTGGATTAACGTAGCTTCTCCATGATCCTATTCGATGTGCAGTGGTTCAAAGTGGTATTCGAAGAACCGGGAGCAACAGTTCGACAAGGTCCATCTGGATTTCTTGAAATAGATTCCGAAAAAAAAAGGATGGATTTGCATGACACGTTTGTATTATTATAAAAAAATCTCATCTAAGGTCAGTGATTAGGAAAATTCTTTCCAAATCAAAAGTTGGAAGCATGAAAAGAATTAAAATGAGAATTTTTATTATCCATATTATTTTTCATGGAATTTGAAAGTTGTCATCCATATTTAGTTTGTTTATTTTTGACATCATGCGCTAAAGAGATAGCCTTCTCCAATGTGTTGGATTAAAAGATGTTGACTTTGGCTTGCAAAAGTGGAAAAAAACTGCACAAGTAATTTCTTTTAAAATTCGATTGAGCTATAGGCTCAACCATTTGAAGTTGCATGAAAGTATTGTAGGATCCTTCGATGTACTAAGGAGGAATGGTCTCTCACTCTTGTTGCATAAAGATATCCCATTTTTGTTGCACCTAAAGCTCAAATTGGACAGGAAGAAAATTAGTTAGAACCTTCTTATGGAATTCTTTCCATGTAAGAGGACGATCAGTGTTGTTGCATGTGACATCCTACCATAAGGAAGCTTTGTTGATAAAATAATATGAAGCATACTTGATTTTATCATTTTTAATATAACTTTCATTATCAAAATATGAGTCAAATTTACTTAGCCTAGAGAGAATCTTATGACCATCTTTAATACCATCGTAAGTATTAAATTTAAGGAAACATTTTCTTATATTTCCCTCTTTGTAGATGGATCATGCTTCAAGGGTGGCATTGATGGTACCGTGCATAGCATCGACATCAATAAAGGAAATTTGGGATGATGGATGCTTGAGAGATCAAAGCTCTTGCTCTAGTTGGGTTTAATGTTGCGGCTCTTCTTCTAGTTGCATGGCTAATAAATCCATGTGTTTCTCTATGGTTGGTTTAGGAAGTAGCGATGTGGAATCAAAATTTGTAGTGCTATTGGATGGTGTCGTGCCGCTACCTGGATACACTGTGAAAAACTCTAGAGTACAACAACATCTAGTTTTATTATTGATCTAGAGAGTCAATGCCATATTAGTCATTAGCGTCATTGTCAATAGTATGGATGATTCAAAAATACTAGATTTTTAAACAATTTTACCCTATTTTTGATATTTTGGATATTATTTCTTATAAATATTCCAAAAAGTTGTAGAAAACTACTAGAATAGAGTGACATGCAAAAATAAAGTTGGATTTTCAAATATTTTTGAAGATTTCATGCAAAAAGAAGAATTGGCAAAATGGCCCATGTCACGATTGCAATTTACAAATAGTAAACAACACTCTGAACTAGGAGAAGAAAGAGTGATTTGGAAGAATTATGAGAAAGTGTCCTCAAGTTTTACCCCCCTTTCAGAGCCAACGGAATTTTAGATTTGCCATCTGAGCAACATAGAAGAAGCTACTCTTTTGATGCATGTTTTTTTTCTACAAGAGAGCTCCAGAAGATTTAATGCTTGGAGATTGCTTTTGAGTAGTGTTAGATAAGGAATTTCAAGTTCTATCAATACATAGTGCTTTGTCTTTATCGTGTGTACCTCTTGTCTATTGTTTTTCTTACCTTATATCTCCTATTCTCTACTTCCATCTATCTGTGATCCTAGGTGGATACAACCTTTTGACTAAAACTCCTCCGACAATAGTCCTTCATGAGACATGATGCTTGTGGATGGCTTGATGAAGATATCCAAACAATAAAGACACCTTATAGTTAAAAGATGCTTCGTCCATATAGCAATAAAATTTTGACATGTAAGCACTTAAATAAAGAGTGGCTTCTTGGTGAAATTATAAGATGGAATAGGTAAGAAAGACCAAAACTTTTTATGGTATTTTGATGAAGTTTCGTAGCCCAAGACTGACCGTGCATGAATCACCTCTTAAAAATGGTGATTTGGACTGATCTGAGTAGTCTACAAGTGACTTGGTGTAGAAGAAGCTGGAGTTGATTAAGTAAGAAGTAATTGATTAAGGATTTTAGTCTTTATAAAAAAGACAACCTTAAAGGACATGAATATGATATCGGTCTGATGTCATCAGCCAAAAAATGGCCCCCTCCCATAAAATTAAAAAACAAAGCTTTAAGCTTCTTTAAGTTTATACAAAGCTTAATGAAGCTTGGAAAAACCTTCTTTTAGCCTAAAACTCACAAAATGATGGCCCATGATAGAGAATTGGATTTTTCAATGATCTGAATAGCAAAATCTCTTAGCAAAGATAGAGGGGTTTGGAGTTTTGAAGCCCTAGGAATTTAGCTATGAAGTTGATTTGAGCTGAGATAGATCATAGAACTTGATTGCTCCAGAGAGCCTACCTTCACACAAGACAATAGGTAATTGGAAGCCCTAGATGTAAGATGAGCTTTGATACCAGTGTTACATAGATCTAATGCAAGATTTGCATATAATGAGCAGAAGAAGCTCTCCTTACTCTCTTTTATTATAAAATTGAAAAGCATGACTCATAAAACTCAAAATAGACTTAAAGAAGAGTAAATAAAAATTGAATGATACATTATTGGGTGCAATTTCTCCCCAAATGTGGAGTGGCCATCTCCTCCATATCACTTTTATAATATTAAAATGAATCTTGCTTTGCCCAAAGATAGGCCCTTTACAAACACTCTTTTGATAAAAGAGTTCAAGTTAACTGAATAAATGGTTACAATAAGTTGCACAACTCACAATTGTTGAGAGACATAAAACATTTCTAAAATATATTTAATATATCTCCTAAAATATCAAGTATAAATAAATATTCACAAAGAGGATGTACGAACACCTTAGAATAAATGGTGGTGTATCTATTTAAATAGTTTAATGAAGAAGTTTATGGAATAAATTGCACTTATCACATGTATCCAATTCATCTTGCTCTACACAGTAGCTAGTATCAAAATTTTAGAAAGTCACGTTAGAAAAATAATTGATTGAATAAATATAGCTAGCCATAACAAATTAATTAATCATTAGAATCCCATTAAATAATCAAATCATGTAGACTTTAGCACTTGAGATATGAATATTGTGGCATCACCCATGTACGACTTCACCCACGTTCATATCTACAAGTCTCACACCTGAAAAGGATAGATATCCCTATCAACCTTCAGCCCAAGATGAAAAATAATTCACTCTTACGAATGCACCCTGCACTAAATGGAGAACCATTCACGGGGCACTCATCCCATCAACATGCACATAAGAGAGAACCATTGAAGGCACTCATCCCCTCATGTAGGTACTTCATGGAACAATCTTTGCTCAATCAAAGCTCCTTGATATCCAACATATGGGTCTAGCAAAGGTTCTTCTAAAGCACATCACCAAAGTTGAAAAAGTGATACCTCATAATAAGCATTTGCCTTTATAGCTCATCCAATAAACCTACATCCATGAAATTTTGAAAAGACAAGTGAATTGAGAAAACAAGCCAATCAATGCTAGGATTGTCTTGGAAAGAGCTAATAACATAGCCATAACGAGAAGAGGCAATCGAGTGCCAGAGTCAATAGAACCCATCATAATAACACAAAAGCACCATGAGGTTCTACAAAATCTTAGGTAAGTTTCTTGTGAATATATGTGTGCATCACGTACGTTCAAAATAAGGTATTTTAAAATACCATTTTTATACATTTTTCACATAGAGAAGGGTGTAATATAAAGGGGTTATTTACAGATTGAATAGAAAGGGGTTATGTTTTATTCAAGAAAAATTCACAGATAAGAATATGTATAAATATGCCTTGAATGCACGTGATGTAGAGGATATACATATAGTAACTTCCTCGAGTGCAAAATCAAATGGACTGATTGAAGGAACTAGTGGAAAGCCTAATTAAAGAGGTCAATGTGCTATTTGGAGAAAGAGACAAGCCTCAATAGTCTATGGCCCAACTAATTAAAAGAGCTCGAGTCCACTCGAGTGCAGATAACAAAAAACCAACACATTGATGCATGAAACCTTGACCATATTATTAAATAGACCACACAAGTTACAAGTGAATAAAAATTTAAATTCCAAGGCAATAACTTCAAATATCAATGCAATTAGTCCACTTAACACTAATGAGTAGAACATTTGTGTATGAAAAAGCATGACCACTATATGAACAATATACATATTTTACATGCTTTGATATTATCTCAAATGTATTATATTCATGTATGTAAAAATATTTTCTTAAAACTAACATTGATCTCTAATCATGTGCTTTGTGTCTAGTCATGTAACAGTTAATGATCCTAATGTTTTATGAGACAAAGGACTTAATATTGCCATTTCAATAAGCAAAAATGGTAACAAAAAGAAAAAGAGTGATGGATACTTGAATATTAAAATGATTTATTCTTCAATAAGTATTGGTATCAAATCATCTGCTTGCTCAATGCCATCCTAGTAGTGACCCAACTCTACTTTATCTTTGTCTTCACTTTCTATCCCCTGAGTTACAAACTCATGAGATTATCGTATATTTTTTAAAATAGAAACATATAAGAAAATTACAACAACAACAAAGGGATTTTCTAGATACATAGATTAGAAAAGAAATACATCAAGTCATCAGCTCTAGACACTTTCAATTTGTTTCTATGCCTTGATTGCACAAAATCAAATACTCACCAATTTGTTCACAACAACCAGATGAAATAGGATAAGATAATAGTCATGTGAATACATACTGAAGCTCAAAAGTTTAGAAAAAAAATCCTTCCACCAATTTGGAGTCAAAAACTCTTTCCTACATCAAATTTTCATGAATCTCCAAACATCACTTCCTTATGTGCATAATTTACTCAATAATTTGGTCCACTTTCTACCAAAAAATAGTGCTCTTATGCATATCCTTGAAACTTTTTCTTACATCTTTGTATTAAAAGAGAGAATTTTTCCACCAATGACTATGCACAAAAGATCAAGAGTATTGTGGAATCTCTTGGATCTATCGCTATAGTAGTTGATAATAATGATGTTATATGAGCATGTTTAGATCGACTTGGAGATGAGTACAATAGCATCAAGTCATTTATAAATACTAGGGATGATATCCCTAACTTTACAAATTTTATTTCCATGCTAACATTTTAGAATAAGAACCTTAGCTTGGATTCCTCTTTTTCTTAAAGTAAGAGCAAGTCTGAACATGTATGACCCCTATTCGAGACTTAAACTATACTTACATCCATGGTGAATTAACATTGTATTTTCCTTTTGTGGATCACATTAGGTTGTGTGACAGTTTTTGTTTGTGGGGAGGCAAGATATAGTATGCATGTGAAATGTGTAGATGTGCCCCACAAGGTGTTGTGAAATTCACTCCTCACATACATAATATGTTCAAGTGTAATCCGTGACAAAGCCCATGATATCACATACCTCTCATCAATCAATTGATGGCAAGTATTCTTGCAAACATAACTACATGGAAGCATATCAAGGACATTGGCCAATCTCCAATGAAGAAGCAATAAATTTGAGACTTTGATTAGGTATAGATTGTATGAATCTATTTATTATCAAAATAATTTTCCATAGTGTATGGCCAACACCACAAGATATAGGCCTTATACCAACGTTTAAAGCAACGAAAATACAAACAACAAAATTTTCCACCGTCGTCGCAAAAAGCATCATTATTAACGACGCCATAGAAACGTCGGTATTGGCGTCACTATTGGCGTCGCTATTAGCAACGCTAATAGTGACGGTTTGCGACGCGCATAGCAACGCCAATAGCGATGCAAGCAGTAAAATTTGCAATGCTAATAGTGACGGTAATAGGGATAAAAAAAATTTGTGCTTTATGAGAGCCATACAAAATAGTTTCTGCACTACTGTGTACAAAGCGCTTGCAAACAAAAAGAATGTATACTGAAATCATAAAACTGATACATGAAATAAATACATGATCGCATAAAAAGCGATTGGTACAGTCATGACAAGATATCACTTATACATAGAACATGTCTACATAGATCAGGCGACTCAAAAATAAAGGTGTGTGAGCTCTAGGGATCCAAGGGCGAGCTACGCATCCTCGTCCCCCGAAAGCTCATCCCGCCGCAAAGAAGCATTGAACGGACTCTGTAGAAAAAGAAACAACACATCAGTCCACCATACAATAATGCATTTAAATATCTCATGATAACTACGAACAAGAAAGATGAGTGACTTACAGGGCCGCCGCATCTATACAATCGGTCGATCAATGCATTGAGACCGTGCCTCTCTGCATATCGAGTCTCAAGGCCGGTCGGATCGCGATTTGTAATGGAGTGCTGCAAAGAAAACAAAATGCTAACTGTTAGAAATATGATTGTCAGTACAAAGAATATTTCAAAAATTAAAACAAGCAAAACAAAAGAAAAACTTACAAAGTCCTCCAAATATGTCCTGTGGCTGCCACTCCCAAGATGATGGACCACTCCCGCCTCGAGTTGTGCCCTCGCTGCCTCGCACTGCTGACTCCAATATCCTGGAGAATCTGTAGCCTCCTCCCTCAGTCCATGCGAGTCGTCTGCATCTAACCACTCGGGCTTTGCAGCCCCACTCTTCATTGCCTTGCATGCGTCGGATCATCTATGTGACATGTATGCACGCATGCAATCCATCATCCAGCCCGTAGAGAATCTATCTACTGCGGCTGGCACCGGAAACTCCTCGTGCAAGGATGCTACTATGTAGTCCTTGCTCCACTCCGGTATGTTTTTCCAATGATCCAAGACATTGTGCCGGAAACTCCTCGTGCAAGGATGCTACTATGTAGTCCTTGCTCCACTCCGGTATGTTCTTCCAATGATTCAAGATGTTGTGCCGAAATCTTTTTTTGCACAACTCTCTCATGCGAGCCATCACCCTCCTCCCCTCATCATTCATGATGATGGCTCCTGACCTACTATTGACCAAATATCCATAACCCCTAGGAGTCTACCTAAGATGGGTCCTCTCCCATCTGCGTCCACGATCTTGGGTATATCTAGGAGACCCCTCTGCATCCGGTGTACCGACGGGGGTAATCTCTTTTGAAGTGGAACTCAAAGGGGTGCCACCTGCTGATGGCTACGCAAAAGCCAGAGTAGCTGGAGTAGACGTCCCCACAGATGTGACAAATCCTGGAGGTGACGTAGCTCCATTTGAACGACGAAACGGAGACACCACATCCGTGTCTCCACAGTAGCATCCCCCTGATCCCGATGCACTCCATCCCTCTGGCCCAAGTCGTGAGTGTCGAGATCGTTTTCTCAAAGCTGAAGCATCCGATCGTGTTGAAGTAGATCTAGCAGAGCGCCCTGACGAAGAACGAGATAGCTCCTGGTCTGCCATCTCTATGAATCTGGCGAGTTGGTCTGGAGACATACGTGCAAAGATGTCCTATAACTCCTCATCGCTTATCCCTCGACTCATCCTGAAAATATCACCTGCAGAGATAAAAAATGATGTTAGAATAATCAATTTAAATCATACAAAGCACAGTAATATAAATCATTTAAAAAAAATCTCACTTAAAATGCATATCTTATGTACCTTTATAAGAGATTGGTCAACGAATTGAGTAAGTGGATGCTCCAAGTATAAAGTATCCTATGGTCCCATGTTAATCTCCTGACACGACTCTGCATACACTGGAAGGTCGATAGATATGTCACCACAAAAGAATGAGTCCACCTTGTTCTCAAAGAATTCTTGGACTCAAATATTTCCATCATTGTTAACCGATGCTGGCTCCAAGCTTTCGACGGCCTCCACCCCTTGCAATATCGACCCCTCTATTTGCATATTATCTTCATCTATGCTCGGAACATCGCTTTGATCATATACTCTCACACTTCGGGGAGTTGAAGGTATAACATACCACCATCGAGGTTGTCGAGGGTTTGGATAGAAGATTACATGTTCACAAACACATACAAGAGAGTTCAAACCATTGTGACATAAACCATGTCGTAATACAATTAGCAAGAAAATGACTCTATGCACCTGTTCACAATGGGCCAGCAACATGAAGGTGTCGCGCAAATCTGTCCATTTTTTTTCAAAATCTATTTCGAGAAATCCAGATGGACCTCGTCAAACTATTGCTCCAGCTCCTCCAAGTACCACTTTGAACCACTGCACATTGAATAGTATCATGGAGAAGCTACGGTAATCCACCGTAATAATACTTTGCAAGTTCCCAAAATACTCCATCTCATCCACTACCATGTTTGGATCCATTGCTCGTCGCCGGCTCTCTTGCTCGAACCTTGCCATGACACCACACTCCATTGTGGAGCGCATTTTGTCAATACGCTCCATGCGAAAATGTTGTTCGCGCGACCATGCTGCACTATATATTTTGTATTGTACATTGAAACACTCAAATTAAATGTCGCATATAAAATTTAGATATGACAGATTCTAAACCCCTCATCACCTTTGGACTATATCCCCTCGAGAATTCCCACTCCTCCATTGAGACCTCTGTCCCTTCGTGAGATACTGCGGTCAAGGCTCCATGCAACCATCACATTGACATAAACCACGGCATCTCCTCCATGACTTTGGGATATCGAGTCGGTCAATGACGCGTACTACGTCGGAATTCAGCTCGCGTTTCCTCTCGATCTTGCCTTGCAATCTGGTACTTGGCGAGCCACATCTCCATGGAGGCATGGTGCAACATACAAAAGCGATTCATCTTCTCTTCCATTGAGGCATCCATTCTTTTTTCTACCCCATTTCCAACCACCACATCTCCATTCAGTCTATCATCATCCTTCAGCGACCATAGCATTTCATTGTCTGGTTCCACCATTGGTAGCCATTGTGAAATATGCACTAGTGCCTCAGACACCAACTAACCTTCAACCATGCTACCTTTTGGCCGAGCTTGTTGTCGCACAAAGCCTTTCAGGGTTTTCATGAAGTGCTCCAGGAAGAACATCCATCGCGTATGGACAGGTCCAAGAATCTCCACTTCGTCCACAAGATGCACAAGAAGGTGGATTTGTATCGTGAGCATGCTAGTGGGCAGGTATTTCTCAAAGAGAGACCATCTCCACTACTCCCCGCCTCGCGGATTCAATAGAGGATGTCTTAATCTCTTTCTCTGAGATCCATTTCACCAAAGTCGACAACTTGTGAATGGCCCCGCGAATTTCTAGAGTAATGCATCCTGCGATCGCGATCGGTAGTACAAACTGCCACAAATGAGAAAGCATTATGAATAATGGCCACATTCCAAATAGCAAAATGCCCACACTAATTACAATCCATTCGTAGTACAAACCTGACATATCTTATGCCAATCATGGGATTTTAGCCTCGATACTTGGACATCTTTAGAAAATGTGGACCTGAGAGAACGCATCATACCCGTCGGAGTGCGATAGACTTGATTACTTGCTTCACAATGCACTCTTCTTTAGTGGACAAAACCCAAGGAGCGCGAGGAAGCTGCACGCGACCATCAGCACTCGACTGCGGCCAAAGCGCCTCCATCTTACCTACCTCCTTCAAATCCATTCGTGTTCTTATAGTGTCTCTCTTTCCTGTGATGTGGTCCCATAGCAAGCTGCCCACATTCTTGAAAATATGCATGGGATCCAACAAGTGGTTGACCTGTAAGTGGGTCCAATATGGCAACTCGTAGAAAACTGAGAATCGTTGTATTCCATTTGGATGTGATTCCGCGTGGACCATTTTCAGCTCGTACCAGCTTGCGGCGTTCATACGTGTTGGAGGTCATCCAAGGAAACCTTCCCTGAGTTCATGATCCTCCGGCAAGAAAGTAGCATATCCTTGATATACCATCTTCTTCATGGTTCGTGACCTTCGGGAGTCTAACTATGGCCCGCACAATGGACATGCATGATAACCTGAGGTAACCAGACCTGTTCCAACACCATGACCTAGTGAATACTTGATTGAATGAGATAAAATATAAATATTACCAGCGAGAACGGAGGCCTGCTCACCTGAGCACTCTCCCAATCCCAGAAAGTCATGCATCGTCCACATGAGAATGGCTCGAATATTGGCTAACCGCCGACCATCGCGCCTGCTCATATCTTGCACAGTGACCCCCTCCTCCCACAAAATCTTAAGCTCATCAACTAATGGACGAAGATACACGTCCATATATTTTACTTTGTAGCGGCCTGGGACGAGCAAGCTAAGGATGAGATGTCCTTTCTTCGTAGAAAGCCATGGAGGGATGTTGTAGTTGACAAGGACTATAGGCCACACACTATAAGAAGCTGAGTGCAGACCGAACGGGTTGATGCCATCCATTGCAAGACGGAGCTGAAGATTCCTTGGCTCTCGGCAAAGCCTGGGAAGGTAGAGTCAATGTGGCTCCATATGCGCGAATCCGCTGATATTCGTTGAACTCCATCCATGGACCTATTCTGCGCATGCCACGTTGTCAAGCTCGCCATGCCGAACGTACAAAACATGTGGTTTATGCGAGGGATGAGCGGAAAGTGTCTGAGAACGTTTTGAGGGATGGTTTGCCCTTGCAAGTCTTGTCGATACCTGTGAACACCACACTTTGGACATGTCTCCATAGTCTCGTATTCTCCTCAAAATAGACAGCAATCGTTGATACATGCATGGACGTTATTGTAGTCCATGCCAAGCTTCTGTAAAACATGTCGTGCATCATTATGAGACTCAGGCATGGTATTTGCAGGTGGTAATATGTGATATTTAAATAACCTGAAAAAATTCATAAAACACCTTGAAAAAACACAAATGTTTGTAATAATAGTGTCAAAAAAAATAATCAATGAAGCCTATGTACAAGGTACCTGAACAACTCAGTCACACTCGTATCGCTCCACCCGTATTTTGCTTGCACACTTAAGAGTGCAAGCAGTATCTTCAACCGAGATACTCGGCACCCATCATATAATGGTATGGATGCTTCCTCTCTAAGTGGATCAGAAGTCTCGACATCCATGGGAATCAATGCATCGATCATTGCCTCCATCTCAAGCTCCAAGATTGTAGGTAGGTCTGGAAGGTTGTCTGTCTCCTCTGGCATTGACGGTATAGATTGGCCTTGCAAGTGGTGGATTGGCTCCTGCATTCCATCCATTGCATACCCACGAACTCTTCTAATTGGCCGCAAAGAGTGCACTCCCCCATGGGACAAGACATCACCTCCCTGGATAGAAAATTTGCCAACAAGACCCAATCTTATTGTATATGGTATTCAATTAGCTTGCGAGTATAATGCATGATTGATATTAACTTCAAATTACCATTTGCTGAAAATTTGCAATCGCTTGATCAATGATCTCAAATTGAAACTCGCCAAATCGTCGTATGTGTTCTATAGACAATCGGCATTTTTGTCTAATTGCCAACTTGCATTGAGAGCAAGGACATGGGACATGCTGATTAAGATACGCCTCGCGATCTTGAACAACATGACCTTCTTCGTTTTCCATCTTGTCTACATTACAACAAACAATTTAATGACTTGTAATACAATTTGGGAAAATGAGGCTCAAATGGATAGCTTTATGGAGATGTATGTCAAGCTGCAAGTTGACCATAAGCTCTTGCTTGAGAGGTTTTAGCCTCTGCAAGAGGTTGAGAAGCAAATTTTGAAAAACATTGAGGTTGATATTGATGCATCCATGGTGTTGAAATCTAAGCTTCAAGATATAAGAAATGCTTTACTGATTGATGTAAAAAATGCATGGGACATAGTAGTTGAGAGATTTATTGATGTTATATCTCGGCCATATACCATGCTCAAGGATTTGTTTGTCCTGGTAGATAATTATTCATTATTGTAGAAAAAAAATGCATTGGTTCATAAGGTTCATGAGTTGAAGACTAAATATTTGGACTTGACTAAAAGATTGGATAATGCCTTAGATGCTAAAAGGAAAAGTGATGAGTATGTTACTTCATCATTGTAACAAAAAGATTGGTGACAAGGATGCTATGATTAATGAAGTTCTTGACGAGGTGAATATAGAGTTGAAGGGGATGGAACACGATTCTTCTTTGGGATTTAGTGGTGATCAGTCAATTATTGAGGTGACTTCTTGTATGGCCATTATACCTTATATACCTAGCTACGGTCTCTAGGTTATGTACTTTGAGTATCTTAGAGGGGCTCTACTAGGATTACTTATACAACTGCACTAGAGGGCTTTGAGTATAAGTAATCCTAGTCAACAAAATTTATGAGTATCATTGAGGATCTCTTAGTCTAATAATAAATCAATCTCAACAAAAAGCATCTTAGTAATGTGGTTTTTTTGTCCTAGGTCCTGTCAAGAATCACGTGGTGGGGGGAGTTGCTCAAGATGCTGCACCGATCACACACAGAATGCACAAGGAGAAGCTCACTCAAGAGACAAGAAGAGAGATGGAGGCCAAAACGTTTTCTTTCTGATTTCTTCTTCTTCTTCCACACACTTTACAATGTACACAAAGTATAGATAAGATACAACATAAATGAAAGTGGCCTACTAAGTCAAACAATGCATAACCGACTACACTAGTCGACTGGCGCTATAACTATGCCAACTGTAAATAGGTGTAACAACCTGAATATAATAAGTAATGAGTCAGTGGCCATTTGTGAGTCATAATGACCACGGACGTGCTAAGTGTAGACGTGTGGACTCATCTAACCAGGCGGTCCATCATCAATGTCCGCATGTGTTGAGCTTGTCATCTCAACACTCCCCCTCAAGCTCAACTACATCTCTGCAACTCTAAGTAAGCTTCGAATCTTTTGAAGCTTCTCTGTACCTAATGCCTTCGTGAAGATGTCAGCTATCTGATCCTGTGTGCTGACATACACCAAGTCAATCTCACCTGCTAGTACCTTCTCTCTCACAAAGTGGTAGTGTACCTCAATATGTTTTGTCCTAGCATGGAACACAAGGTTTCTAGCCAACTGTATACTGCTCATGTTGTCACAATAAATGACAACTGGACCTTCCACTTGCACATCCAAATCATCCAATAACTTTTGCAGCCATACTACCTCACATGCTGCAACAACAGCACCTCTATACTCAGCCTCTGTACTCGACAAAGCAACTATAGATTGCTTTTTGCTGCTCCAAGCAACTGTTGCACTACCAAGAGAGAACATGTATCCACTGGTAGATCTTCTATCAGACATACTACCAGCCCAATCTGCATCTGTGTATCCAAACACCTGTACATTTGTACCTGCCTCATAGAAAAGTCCATAATGTTGAGATATCGAGCTCCACTCGTGATATGCCAGGGTGACCGTTGTGTATTTATGTCACCGACTTGTCAGTTGCAGATGCGGTTGGTACACCGCCCATGAATAATAGCTACATGATAGCTATCCTTATCTACTCTAGTTCGTGGCTCAGTTAGTATGCCACCTTAGTTAGTTGAGTTTGGTTTGAGACCCATATATACGGTTCTTCTATTTCTTTGTAAGTGAGTTCTTTTGGCTTACACAACTAAGAAGAGGAAAACAGTTTTCAGCCTCCACCTCTGTGTGTATTCCCCCATTATGCAAGCAAGAAAGCTACAAGTGAGACTCCTTCCTTCTCTCCCACAATCTTGACATGGTATCAGAGCCTTGTTGGTGGTAAGGAGCTCAAGAAAGCAAGCCAAGCTTGCGGTGTTCTGGTAAGAGGAGCAGTGTTGCTTTCATTTTCTGTTTTGGGAGCAGATCTCTGCAGGTAGCACAGCCGGAAAGTGCAGGAGTGCATTGTCTCAGGTTGAGACGCCCTTCGCGGTGAAGCAAGAGGGCAGTATATGCTGCGGGAGACGGCTTTAGCCATTGGCAACCTTGTTTTTTTTATTTGAGGCCATTTCGGGGCCTATTTTGGAGGCGGAAGTTTTCTGCACGCACTCAGGAAAAGGCTTAGTTCTATGCTGTGCAGCCACTGTTCTACAGGTCGGTGAAAAGTTACTGTAGAAATTGCATCGTATGCTTGTGCGCAGAGACATTGGGAGTTTCAGAATCATCCTTGGTTCCTGTTTATGCAAAATCGTCACTAGGAAGTGACTATGTGGTCAAATACCACTTTCGCCAGTTTTGCAGATTTGCCCTTGTGAGGGTGAAGCTGTGTTTTTTGCAGTGACAGAATTTTTTGCAGTATTCTGTAATGGCGTCTGATTCTCTTTCACAGATTGTCACTGAAAAGCTTGACAAGAACAACTTCCAGGCATGGAAGTTTAGAATGACGAATTTCCTTATGGGAAAAGGATATTGGGAATTTGTTGCATGAAATGAAGAAGAACCAGTTCTTCCTGATGTTCCCAATCAACAGCAAATGCAGGCATTCAAAGCATGGCATGAGAGAGCCAGGAAAGTTATGTACTGGCTGTCTATCAGTATTTCAGACTCTATGATTGTGCATACTCAGGATGCAAGTACGCCAAAGGAGGCATGGGATACTTTGTCAAAAATGTATAGCACAAATATGCAAGCCAGGAAAATGCAGCTCAAGCAAGAGTTGCATAATGTGCAAAGAGAAAGTATGAGCATCAATGACTACCACATGAAGGTGAAGAAGATTGCAGATACACTTGCTTCCATTGGGTCGCCAGTGGAAGATGATGATTTAGTTTCTGTGACCTTGAATGGTCTAGGAAAGGATTATGCACAGTTCCGAACATCCATTTCTGTCCGTGAAAGATTTTCTGATTTTGAGGAGTTGATTGCTCTTCTAATTTCTGAGGAGCAGAGAAATGGTGGTGCATCTTCTTCAGGAGGAACTTCAAAAGAAGCTGTCTTCTACTCAAATGCTGGAAGAGGTAGAGGTAGAGGTAGAGGAGGCCAATTTGGAGGCCGTGGTAGAAATCAAAATATGCATCAAACTCAAGAAAACCAGTCCTATGGAGGAGGACGTGGTAACTCTAGAGGCAGGGGGAGCCAAAGAGGTCGTGGTTGATGGCAAAGAGGTCAAAATGCAAACAATAATGTTGAATGCTACTACTGTGGTAAAATGGGTCATATGGCTAAAGACTGCTATAAAAAGCAGAATGACATCATGAATGGAAAACTGCAACAAGGGAATTATGCATTTTCTAGTAGACAGGGTGATGACAGAAATGAGCATTTGTTCATGGTGCAGCACATGAACAATTCTGTGACAAGTGCAGAAGAAAGCAACGATGTATGGTATGTTGACTTAGGTGCATCAAACCACATGACAGGTCATGCAGAATGGATGGAGGATGCAAGGAAAATGGAAAAACCAGGATTTGTGGAGACTGGTGATGATACTGCACATCCGATTTTGCAGATTGGAAAAATTCATTTGTCTATGCAGGATGGAAAAAAGAAATACCTGTCCGATATATTTCATGTCCCGAATATCACCAAGAATCTGGTTTCTGTTGGTAAAATGGTTGAACAGGGCTTGCAGGTCAGATTTAATCCTCATGGATGCTTTGTTGAGGATATGAAAAATAAATTTCGCTTGATAGCAAAAGGAAAGAAGAAGGGCATAATGTTTACGTTGGATGCAGACATGTCTGAATTGAGTGCAGCAATGTTTGCACATGGGACCGGTGTAGTTGCAGATATTGATATCTGGCATAAACGCATTGGTCATGTTAATGTACAGCGACTTAAATCAATGCATGCCCAAAATATTGTTGCAGGATTGCCTAGATTCAAGGTTGCAGAAATGCATAAGGTATGTGAAGCCTGTCAGTTTGGAAAACAGGCAAGGAAACCATTTCCTAGACATGTTCAAGAGAGCAAGAAGCCATTGGAATTAATCCACTCTGATGTGTGGACTACTAAAGCTGCATCTCTTGGAGGCTGTCATTATTTTGTCAGTTTTATTGATGACTATAGCAAAAAAGTTTGGGTGTATTTTATGAAAAAGAAAAGTGAAGTTTTAGGGCATTTCAAAACTCTTAAAGCTATGGTTGAAAAAGAAACAGGCCTGCAGATAAAATGCCTAAGGTCAGATGGAGGGGGAGAGTACCTCTCAAATGAGTTTGCAAGGTTCCTGCAGGAGCATGGCATAAAGCAGCAATATTCATGCAGTCATACCCCACAACAAAATGGAATTGCAGAAAGGAAAAACAGGCATATTGGAGAGGTATCTCGTGCCATGCTCAATGAAAAAGACTTGCCAGATTTTTATTGGGCTGAAGCAGTTGCTACAGCAGTCTACATAATGAACAGGACTCCCACTGCAGCAATACATGGAATGACTCCAGAGGAGAGGTATACTGGTAGGAAACCAGATATTTCTCATTTGAAAATGTTTGGTTGCATTGCCTATGTACATGTGCCAGATGAGTTGAGATCCAAGTTGGATCCAAAAGCTGAGAAGTGCATCTTTATTGGTTACTCTCTGCAGCAAAAAGGGTATAGATGCTATAACCCTTCTACTCGTAAGTTTACAGTGAGCAGAGATGTTGTTTTTGATGAGATGAGTAGCTGGTATAAACCAATAAATGTGATTGATGATGTAGATGCACAAAATGGTAATGCTGCACAGAATTCACAGCAGCAGTCACAAAATATTAGTGGACCTGGAGCGTCCTCTAGCAGTGGTTCACATTCTTCGCCATGGACAGGCAGATTGAGATCAGGAGAATCTTCTCAAAGTAATGCAGATGGTGGTATGCAGGTATCATGAAAAGGAAAAGAGAAGGTTGATCAGCCCATGTTTGATGTGAATGCAGGTCACTCTTATGTGGATGGTGAATCCAGTGGCTTAGAACAAAGCATTGATGATGAGTTGGGCATTCCTTCTATTGTTACATCTGGAGTAAGGAAGAGCATGGATGTTTTGAGACCACCTGGGAGTGAACCTACTTTGTGCAGGTCTACGAGAGCTAGGTATCCTGTGGATAGGCTGAAATATGATGGATTTACAGCCATTCACTATGCATATATGGTCAAAGTGATACAGGAACCAGAACCCACTTCTTTTGGGCAAGCCATGGGAAAAGAAAAATGGGAGAAAGCCATGGATGAAGAAATGGATGCCTTGGAAGAAAATGCTACATGGGAATTGGTACCTTTGCCTGAAGGTAAGAATGCTATTGGCTGTAAGTGGGTTTATAAGGTGAAGCACAATGCAGATGGTTCTCTGAACAGATACAAGGCAAGATTAGTAGTCAAGGGGTATGCACAAACATATGGCATTGACTATGAAGAAACATTCAGTCCGGTTGCAAGGATGGCAACCGTAAGAGCAGTCATTGCTATGGCTGCATCAAAGGGATGGTCTTTACATCAGATGGATGTAAAGAATGCCTTCTTGCATGGTGATTTGCAAGAAGAGGTCTATATGGAGCAGCCACCAGGTTATGTGCATGCTGTTCATCCTGAGTTTGTTTGCAGGTTGAAGAAAGCCTTGTATGGCTTGAAGCAAGCACCTATAGCATGGTCTGACAAGATAGGACAGTATCTTGTCACTATTGGCTTTCAGATTTCCAAGGCAGATTTCTCACTTTATGTGAGAAAAACAGAGAAAGGTATTATGCTACTTGTCATTTATGTTTATGATTTGATTATGACAGGTGACAATGATGAAGATATCCTTCATGTGAAAATGCTATTGAAGCAGAAGTTTGAGATGAAGGATTTGGGAGAGCTGCGTTATTTCTTGGGCATTGAGGTGATTAGATCACCAAGTGGGATATAGCTCTTGCAGAGGCAGTATGGATTGGACATGCTGTCCAAATATGGGATGACAGGCTGTAAGTCTATTTCAGTTCCTTTGGAGCAGAATGTGAAGCTCAGCACAGATGCAGGTGAGCTTCTGGAAGACCCTACTATGTACAGACGCATAGTAGGAAGCTTGATTTATATGACTATTACCAGGCCAGATTTGAGCTATGCTGTTGGGTTGGTAAGTCAGTTTGTGCAAGCTCCAAGGAAACCGCATTTGGATGCGGCTAGACGCATACTCAGGTATGTGAAGTCCACATTGCAGTATGGACTATTTTATAAGACTGGGGTTCAGATACAGCTGCATGGATACACTGATGCTGATTGGGCTGGTAGTATTTCTGATAGACGATCTACCAGTGGATATGTGTTCTCTTTTGGGAGTGCTGCAGTCACTTGGAGCAGCAAGAAACAGCCTATAGTTGCCTTGTCAAGCACAGAGGCTGAGTACAGGGGTGCAGCAATGGCTGCATGTGAGGTAGCTTGGTTGCATAAGCTACTTTATGATATGCATCAGCCTATAGATGGGCCAGTTGTCATTTATTATGACAACATGAGTAGTATAAACTTGGCAAATAACCCAGTCTATCATGCTAGAACAAAGCACATTGAGGTGCATTATCACTATGTGCAGGAGAGGGTTTTACTAGGTCTTATTGATCTAGTTTATGTCAGCACATAGGATCAGGTAGCTGACATATTTATGAAGCCATTGGGCGTAGAGAAGCTGCGCAAGTTCAAAGACCTGCTTGGTGTGCAAGAATTGGGATTGAGCTCGAGGGGGAGTGTTGAGATATCGAGCTCCACTCGTGATATGCCAGGGTGACCGTTGTGTATTTATGTCACCGACTTGTCAGTTGCAGATGCGGTTGGTACACCGCCCATGAATAATAGCTACATGATAGCTATCCTTATCTACTCTAGTTCGTGGCTCAGTTAGTATGCCACCTTAGTTAGTTGAGTTTGGTTTGAGACCCATATATACGGTTCTTCTATTTCTTTGTAAGTGAGTTCTTTTGGCTTACACAACTAAGAAGAGGAAAACAGTTTTCAGCCTCCACCTCTGTGTGTATTCCCCCATTGTGCAAGCAAGAAAGCTACAAGTGAGACTCCTTCCTTCTCTCCCACAATCTTGACACATAATGTAATGTGGACTTCACATATCTCAATATGCGTCTGACTGCATCCAAATGTGGCTTTCTAGGTACTTGCATAAACTGACTCACAAGACCAACAATGTAGCTCAAGTCTAGCCTTGTAATGGTCATGTAGATCAAACTCCCCACTATCCTCCTAAATATAGTAGGGTCTTCTATCTCATCCCCAATATCAGCACTCAACTTTACATTCTGCTCCAACGGGACTTAAAGTGGTTTGCATGCTGTCATACCATACTTGGACAGCATATCCAAGCCATACTGTCTTTGGGAGAGCCATATACCATCATCACATCTGATCACCTCAATGCCAAGGAAGTACCTTAGCTCACCTAAATCCTTCATCTCAAACTTCTTCTTAAAAAGTCCTTGACTTCATCAATCCCACTATCACTATCACCTGTAATAATCAAGTCATCCACATAGATGATTATGATGACCAAACCTACATCTCCCTTTCTCACATAAAGTGAGTGATCAACATCAGAAACATAAAATCCAATATTGACAAGATACTCTCTGAATTGTCAAACCATGCTCTAGGTGCTTGCTTGAGCCCATAGAGCACCTTCTTCAACCTGCACACATACGTGGGATGCTCTAAATCTTCATCACCTGCTGGCTGATCCATATACACTTCTTCCTGCAAATCACCATGCAAGAAGGCATTCTTCACATCCATTTTCTGCAACCTCCAACCTTTGGCTGCTGCCAAAGCAATCACACATCTGACAGTTGCCATCCTAGCAATTGGACTAAGGGTTTCATCATAATCTATGCCATATGTCTAGGCATAGCCTTTTGCAACCAGCCTAGCTTTGTACCTACTAGTAGAACCATCTGCATTGTGCTTAATCTTATAAACCCACTTACATTCAATGGCTTTCTTGCCCTTCGGTAATGATACTAGATCCTAAGTCTTATTAGCCTCTAATGCAGCCATCTCCTCATCCAGTGCTGCATCCCAATGAGCATGACCAACAGCCTCCTCAAAACATGTGGGCTCAACATCCTCAACTAATTTCACCATATAAGCATAATGGTGAGCTGCATAACCTTCAAAACCAAATCTTTTAACAGGGTATCTGACCCTGCTAGACCTGCGTACCATTGGATCACTCAATGGAGTCTTTGCATTAACGCGTGCTCTCTGCACACCTGGAGTCCTCATTGAAGGAATGCCAAGCTCATCATCCAGGCTCTCTGAGCCACTGGAGTCTCCATCAAGAACTGCATCAATGCCTTCTGACACTTTATTCTTTCCTTTGTCTTTACTTGTAGTGCTACTAGATGCACCTGAAGATGTAGAGGTACTCCTTAGTCTCCCAGACCAAGGACTACCTGATGATGTCTCTGGTCCACTAAGAGTCCGTGATTCTTGCTTTTCAGCCTGCACATGAGTGTCATGATCATCATCATCATCCAATGCATCACCACTAGATGCATACCAACTACTCATTTTATCAAAGATGACATCCCTGCTCACTCTGAACTTACATGTGACAGTGTTATAACAACGATACCCTTTCTGCTCTAAAGAGTATCCAATAAAGACACACTTTTCAGCCTTTGGATCCAGTTTCTTCCGCAACTCATCTGGCACATGAACATACGCAATGCAGCCAAACACTTTCAAGTGTGAAACATCAGGCTTCTTACCTATAAAACATTCTTGGGGGTCATACCATGAACTGCAGCTATGGGAGTTCTGTTCATAATATAAACAGCAGTATGAACAGCCTCAGACAAAAAATGCTTAGGCATATTCTTTTCAGCCATCAAGGCACGTGCAACTTCTACAATATGCATGTTTTTCCTTTCTGCAACCCCATTTTGCTATGCGGTATACCTGCATGTGAACTGTCTCTTTATCCCATGAGACCTCAGAAAATCACTGAACTCATTCGAGAGGTACTCTCCCCCTCCATCTGACCTCAAGAACTTTACTTTCAAGCATGTTTCTCTTTCAACTGCAGCCTTGAAAGTTCTAAAGTGCTCAAACGCTTCACTCTTTTCCTTCATAAAATATACCCACAGCTTTCTAGAATAATCATCAATAAATGTGACAAAGTATGAACTGCCTCCAAGAGATACATTTTGTCCAGGTCCCCAAATGTCTGTATGTACGAAATCAAGGATATTTCTGCTTACATCTCTGTCATGTGAAAAGGGTTTTTCTTGCCTGCTTACCAAACTGACATGCTTCTCATACCTTATGAAATTCTGCAACTCTAAATGTAGGCAAACCTGTAAACAACTCTTTGGACTGCATTAATTTCAGCCTTTGTACATTTGCATGTCCAATGCGTTTGTGCCAAATTTCAATGTCTGCAACAACACCTTTTTCTTTAGCATACATGGCAGCATTCATAGTAGGAATTCCAGCATCTAGAGTAAACATACGTCCAACTCTACTTCCCTTTGCAACTAACCTGCACTTGTCATTGAAGTCTTCTACAAAGCAGCCCTTTGCATTAAATCTGACTTGCAACTCTTGCTCTACCATCTGACCCACTGACACCAAGTTCTTTGTAATAGATGGCACATGTAATACATCTGAAAGACTCTTTGTCTTACCATCATGCAAGGACAAGGGAACTTTTCCAATGTGTGAAATTGGGTGGCATGAATCATCATCCGTCTGCACATAACCTGCATTTTGCAAATTCTGCATCTCTCCAAACCATTCTGCATGGCTGGTCATATGATTGGATGCACCAGAAT
Organism: Lygodium microphyllum; assembly: GCF_053477565.2. NCBI lineage: Eukaryota > Viridiplantae > Streptophyta > Polypodiopsida > Schizaeales > Lygodiaceae > Lygodium > Lygodium microphyllum. Next base: position 137,926,431 of record NC_141148.1, read on the forward strand.
CAACATACCAGACATCATCATGTGTTCCCTTTCCTGTAACAGCATTCAACATATGCTGCATAACAAATAAATGTTCATTTTTGTCTTCATTCTGTCGTGAAGACGATGCATAATTCCCTTGTTGCAACTTGCCACTACGGATATCATCTTTCTTAGCATAACATTGGGCTACAATATGACCTGTTTTGCCACAGTAGTGACACACAATACCAGAGTTGTTAGAACCTCTGTTCTGCCATTCACCTCTTCCTCTAAAACTCCCCCTGCCTCTAAAGTTACCACGACTGCCTGAAACTTGCATATCGCCAAATTGCTGATTCAATCTGTTTTTGCTGGTTGTCACTACCACGGCCTGTACCACGGCCTCTTGAAGAGAACCTGCCACGTCCCCTTCCTGAACCTGAGTAGAAAGCTTGGACTTGTTCACCACTTTTTTCAGATGTCTCACTCTGCATGTTGATCTCTTTAGTGATCATAAGGGAGACCAACTCATCAAAATCTGGAAATGGCTTTCTAACATATACGGAAGTTACAGAAGACTTCCAAGCCTTTTCATTGTTAAGTCCACCCAAGGTAGACGACACCAAATCATCATCATCAAGCATTACATCAATCGCTCCCAATGCATCCACAATGCTCCTTACCTTCAATGCATACTCATTGATAGACATATTCCCTTTCTTCAATGTATTCAACTCTTGCTTGAGTTGAATCTTTCGTGCCTTTGTATTTACAGAAAACATACTTTCAAGTATGGTCCAAGCTGCATATGAATTCTCTGCATTTCTGATATGTCCCAGCATATTATTGTCAATTACTGCTGACAGCCAATACATGACCTTCTTGTCTTTTGCATTCCATTCCTTCCGTGCCTTTGTCTCTTCTGCAGTTGGAGGATCACTCACCTCCGGCTCCTTTTCTTCACCTGAAACAAACTCGTAGAGGCCTTTTCCAATAAGGAAATTCATGACACGGAACTTCCATGAAGGGTAGTTGTTCTTGTCGAGCTTCTCAATGATGGGACTTCCACTCTTCTCTGCCATTATCACAAAACTAATACCAAACAGCAAGTAAATCTTCTGCAACCCTCGACCTATAGTGTACAGCTATACACCAGACATCCTTTTTCACTGTCTGCTCAACAATACATGCAATCTGCAACCACTTTATAGATAAACCTTGTGTTTACTTGCTGGTAAACACCTTTGAACTTATAGATATGAAATCTGTAGCCTGCGCACCCACTTTCGGTCAATACAGTCGAAGTCACAGTGTATCCTAAAACTGTTGTCCACAACCTTGCGGCTCTAAAACGGGGCCTGAAACGGCCTCAGATGCCCAAAATAACTGCGGTAGACCCTAAAGGGATTTTCTGCAGAATACACAGCGCTCTTTGCGCACACCAAATCTCATTGCAATCTGAGATTTTTGCTCAACCCTACTTCCGGTGCCTCCACAGGCACTATCCAAGAGAAAGAGTGGAAGGATGGGAGACCTTCTTACCTGTGGCTTGCTTGCTCGAACCTTGCTTCTTCTCCTTTGCTTCAACCTTTGAAATCAGCCCCTCTCAGTGGTGCGGCTCTGATACCATGTCAAGAATCGCGTGGTGGGGGGAGTTGCTCAAGAAGCTACGCCGATCACACACAGAATGCACAAGGAGAAGCTCACTCAAGAGACAAGAAGAGAGATGGAGGCCAAAACGTTTTCTTGCTGATTTCTTCTTCTTTTTCCACACAATTTACAATGTACACAAAGTATAGATAAGATACAATATAAAGGAAAGTGGCCTACTAAGTCAAACAATACATAACCGCCTACACTAGTCGACTGGCGCTATAACTATGGAAGCTGTAAATAGGTGTAACAACCTGAATATAATAAGTAATGAGTCAGTGGCCATGTGTGAATCATAATGACCACTGACGTGCTAAGTGTAGACGTGTGGACTCATCTAACCAGGCGGTCCATCATCAATGTCCGCATGTGTTGAGCTTGTCAACTCAACAGTTCCATGTATAAAAATTAATGCCATCTATGAAATTTATCAACTTTTTTTGTAATGATTGGAAGACTTTTATTGTAATGCATATCACAATTAGATCCCCTACTTCGACATTATAAAGGATATGACCAATTTTAAGCCATATTAAAGAGTCACCAATGTACGTGGCCCATGGTAAAGCACATTGCATACCATTATCGATAAGTCTATTATCGTGCATCTTAAATCTCCTAATTAGACTTTATAAAGTGTATGACCAATTTTTAGCCCTTTAAGGAATCGATGTAATGGTACCCATAAAAAAAAGCAAAGTGCATACCATTACCATAATCAGGGATATGTTATCATTCCAATATATACACACACAGGTGGACTACATCTTGAGTAGACAAAAGCTATCCATTTGAGTAGACATACATCTCCATAAAGCTATCCATTTGAGTATACATCTCTTTCTCTTTCTCTCCCTCTCTCATTTCCTCCCCCTCTCGCTCCCTCTCCCTCTCTTTATCTCTCATTTCCTCTCCCTCTCACAATATATCCTAACACTCCAAAATCAAAAGGGAGAGGGAGAGAGAGAATGCACTCTCCCTCCCTCTCCCTCTCCCTCTCCCTCTCTTTCTCTTTCTCTCCCTCTCTCTCTCTCTTTCTCTCCCTCTCTTTCTCTTTCTCTCCCTCTCTCTCTCTCTTTCTCTCCCTCCCTCTCCCTCTCCCTCTCTTTCTCTCTCATTTCCTCTCCTAAACAAGCAAAAGAGAAAGTGATTTAAACCTTAAACAAGCAAAAGAAGGAGAGAGGGAGACTCACCGATGAGATATGGCGACTGTGGGGCAGCTCCTCTTTGTGATGAAGGCTCCTCCTCTCCTTCCCGAACAATGGCGGCGGCGCCAGTGATGGCAAGTCTTCTTCCTCTCCTTATCTCACGACAGTCGCTCTCTCTCTCTCGCTCTTGCTCTCAAAACACAAAACACAAAAACACGAAATAAAGCCACGCTCGGTTTCGACCTGTTTTTTTTCCCTGTGGAGCGACTCCAATAGCGACGCCGCTACCTGCGTCACTACCCGCCATCGCTATAAGCTTAAATCTTTGTAGTGCAATGGTGTTGGTAAATTATAATACCCCACCCTTGATGGCAATGCAAAAAGGACATGTTATAGTATCTTCTTTAATTTTAGGAAGCACAAACTCAATATTATGGATATGCACCTAGAGCTCTTGATTTAGAAGTTTGAGATCGTTTGGATACATATTGAGATGCATGACATGTACCAACCCTTAATGCATGTTTGAGTATTATTAGGTAAAGGGGAGCTTTGGCTAGGATATGTGGAAAATAGGAAGACCATTTTGCAAACTCCTTATTTGTTTTTTATTATATATTAAGTGTATATTGGAATGTGCAATCTTTTTATGTCTTGAATATTAATCTCATGAGAGAAGAGACATAAAAGAAAGAAGAAGATCGTCCGCAATGTTTTGCAAACAAAGTTATCATGTTTTTAAAGAAATCATTGTATGGAATGCTATAATGAGAGGCACGCTCCCTCTTGTACAAGTTATACTTATGATGAAGTGACACCAAAGGCAAGGCATATGTATCTTATGTAAAATCAACTATTCTCAGTGTATACAAGAGAAATGATGGGTTAGAAGGCCCAAAAAGGGGCTAGATCCCGAAGGGTGCGAGGAAAACCCTAACCCTAAAAAAGTGTATTTAAAGGATAAGATTGAATATAAAAAGATATTCATGTGCATGCAAACTTCTTATTCTTTTGTTTTTTCTTTTTGTCCTTGAGAGAGAGTGTGAGTGAGGGAGAAGGTGAGATTGAAAGCAAGAGAGTGAGAATGTGAGTGTGAGGGACCAAATGGTGAAGCCTCATTCCTTCTCTTTTGTGCTCTCTCATGCTTATCTCCATGATTCTCTCTTGCATGAAATGGCCCTAGAGGGTTGGAGAACCAAGCGACTACATCCTAGATTGTGGAATTTGCAATGTGCGGCTTTTGTGCTTGAAGGCATGCTTGCTTGTTGATACAAATGGATTGTAGCATTTGTGATGTGCAAGAAACTAGGTGAGAGATAGCCATTGTATTTCGTGATTGAAGCTCTTGAAATAATAGGATTGTGTATGGAGTCTTGTTATTGAGTACATTTTGCCTAATACTTTGATTCCATTGCCAAGGCCAAGGGTACGTTAGTCACAAAGTCACTTCTACATTGTTTGTCACAACATAGGAGAGGTGTGGAAATGTCATTCTAAAATGGGCACACAATAAAAATGACCATTGTGTATGTGCTTACAAAAAAAAGGTGTAGGCCTACATTTTATATAATGGAATGGTTAGTTTGATTAAGATTTAAAATATATTGTTTATTGGAGTTCTTCATAAAACAATGAAGAAACAATGTAAACTTGGAGTGCTTTAGAAATGCTTTAGGCTTACATTGACTAGAATGTAATGTTAGAGTTATGATATTCTTGATCTAATACACGTAGATTGCATAGAATGGAAGTAGTGAATTTACCCATGAGTCACATTGCTTGAAGGTTTACATTATACAAAACTATTATAAGCTATAAACATGGGAGACATTGATGCAAGAAAAGTGAGACAAATATATTAAGGGCAAGAGAAAGAGTACCTTACACATAACTTATGTGCATTGGTATGCATCTACATGCTTTCACATGTAGGATTAAATCATTAACATCACCCACCACAAGCATAAGAAACCTTACTCACTCACACGACACTTGCACACCCACAGTTATGCATGTTTGTGTGTATAGGCACTAGAACCTCTTCATTGTACATTTAACCTACCTACTGCGTATAGTGCCTTTCTATATGTTAGACCTTGCATACCACCCGTATGCACTAGTGCACATACATTAGACCATTTCAAAGTGAAATATTTACACATGTTCACTAGTACACCATATATATGCATTGCACTTGCCTCCATCCATCCACTGTGCATTGCCCCTTCTACACTTGCTTGAATAGGTTATACCCTTAAATTCATACATATATACTTACATTAGAATCAACCATCCTTAGATTTTCACTGTGCCTCAAGCTCCAGATTTCATTCAACATTGCACCACCACCCACACCCTACACCACTGCATTTGTGCACTAGTGTACTCATTGTGCACAAGCCACATCTCTACACCAATCCTTAGGACCCTTCACACAAGTAGCACGTGTACTTAACCATACTAGTGCACAACCTAGTGCACCAAGCACACTAGTGCATTGGAACTCAGTGCACATACATTAATACACTCATCTTGACATATCCTACTCGTGTCTGTACATGCATTAGAGGATTGCAATGTGTATCCAAATCTACCTCCATTTCATGTAGTGACTTACTCATTTCACATTCTAGCCTTCGATAAGTTACTCATGAATATATGTGTGCATCATGTGGGTTCAAAATAAGGTATTTTTAAAATATTATTTTTGCAAAAAATTTACAAACATAAGGATACAATATAAAGGGATTATTTATAGATTTAATAGAAAAGGGTTGTATTTTATTCCAAAAAAATTCATAGATAAGGATATTTATAACTAGGCCTTGAACACATGTGATGTAGAGGACATACATATAGTAACCTCCATAAGATTCTAGTATGCACCATGAAAGTAACCCTTGCATTACCTTAACCCTTTAAGCATACTAATATAACCATGCACCACTAGCTCATTCTAGTGCACCCACGAGAACTGCAGTACACATCAGTATGCAAATGCACTACATGTGTTCCTTTTTGAACTTTGTAGTTCCACCAACTTAAGGCATTAAACTCCACCCTCCTCCATAACCCACAAGTGCCTACCTTAGTGCATATCAAAAAATACTGTAACCATCCACTAATGCATTGTGTTTCCCTCATGCATGTCCATTGTACACAAAATTCATCCTTGCATACTACCCCTAGCACACTACATGCTCCTACACTACACACCTAGTCCACCCTCATGAATTTGCATTGCACTTGAACACAACACACATTCATTAGGATGTTGCATTTGCATTTTCCTAGTACACAACAACTTCCTTGCATCCATCCTACACATACATGTTAGGGCTCATAGGTCAAATCACACCATTATGCACACATAAATCCCCATCAACATGATCACTACAAGTGATTGTTGAGAATGTAAGCTCCGTGTTTATAGGTATCTATGTGTGTTACAGCACCCTAAAGGTGAAACATGTAATGAGTAGGACACATAGAAACTAGGGGTTAGACACTTAGTCATACTAACCAGGGTATATAAGGTATAATAGTCCCTGTTTAGGGAAACTAGTTATTTTCAAGAACATACTCATCGCCTTCATCTTCAGCTTCCATGGCTTCCTCCTCCTTTCTCCCCTCTTTTCTGTCTTTCTCTCTCCTCTTCTAGTCTTCCTTTCTCTTCTTCTTGCTCTCTTTCTCTCTCTTCAGTTCTTTTTCCTCTCTCTTCTTAGCTTCACTCATTATAAGTGGTATTAGAGCATCAAGCTTTGGTCCTTTTCTTATTTCCCCTTTCTCCCTTTTCAAATCCCAAAACCCTAGTTACTCACATTATAGGTAGATGTACAATAGGAAGGACCGTAGTTAGTCTCATCTTGTTGGAGCAAGAAAGAGCCATGGCTAGAGACTCAAACATATCTAGAGTTTAAATGTCTAAACTAGTAGGACATCATTCCTTTTTATGAAAATTTTAGGGATTCCAGGCCAAGTTTAGAGACCTAGGAGCTAGAAGAGAGAAAACCCTAGTTACTTTTTGCCTCAACCCTCCCTCTTTCTCTTCTCTTGCAAGCTCTCATGGCTGCCAACCCCTACAACCTCCCAAAATCTTGCTCCAACCCCCTCAAGGACGTAAGCGACCACCAAGGATTGATCCCCTACATCCCCACCTCTAGTTTGCATACCCTGGAGGCCATGGAAACCATGCCATAAGCACCAGGAAATTTGTGGTGCAAATTGTATTGCTGCCCTTTCCCTCCTCCTTGTGCCTTCCGCTCCACCTCCTTATAGGTCCCTTGGTCTTCTTGGTCCCCTAGGCAATTCTTTGAACCCTACTTAAGCAATATTGATACCTCTCTCTCAAACATTGAGCTCCCAAATGTGAACACCCTATTGTACACTCTCTGAGGTAGCCATTGAAGCTTAGCTCAAGCTCTTACTTCAGCCACAACCTTTGGAAACTCAGCGCTTAGGAGACCCTTCATCCCTCTTGCCCCCCCTTCTACCCAAATTTAAGACATGGAGCTCAACATGTAGAGAAGTTTTATGGGCAGCCATGAAAGCTCCACTTGAAGCTTCCCATCTTTGAAGTTCAAGCTTGGGAACAAACATGGGAGTCCCCCATCATCATTGGAAGCATTCAAATGCTTGAAGCCTTCATCCATTGGAGTGCTCCAACCAATGGAGCTTACTTGATGATGAAACAATCGGCATCATAATGGTTTAATCTTCAACTATCTTCCCTAAACATTGAACAAGTATGTCAATCTAATATTCATCTCTTATATTAATCCACTTGCTAACCTTAATCCCTTTTTTGGAGGGACTAAAGATTGCATAGGCTTGCTAGTTCAATCCCTCATTGTATGCATGTGTCAATATCCCCTTTGCCTCTTAATGCATCATAACTAATATTAAATCACTTGTAATTTTTGTCAGTATCCCCTCTTTATCTTTATCTTGTGTGCCTTGGATAAATCTCAAGTGAGTCATAGACCTTTGTAAATGGATAAGTAGTAGCCAGTGAGTCACTAGATTGCCAAGATAATCCCTATCCAAGCTCTTGTTCATCCTTGCATCTCATAAAATGACCCACTATTTCCTTTCCAATGCATCTCATGCTAATTTCTTAATAAGAATATATGCATTGTATACTTCGACTGAGGAAAAAGGCTGATGCTAGGCAAGGTGGTAAGACAAAAGAGAGGTGACTCTCCCTTACCACTTATGATTAGGATCATAAGTGGTAAGGGAGAGTCACCTCCTAGTGATCCGGAGCCCAATACTTGTATGCAAGTGCAAGCACTATCCCATGATCACCACCTCTCCCAATGAAATGATCTCTTTTGGACACCCTTTCAATGCTGATGGTACCCACGTATAACACTTGAAGTGCATACAGTTAGAAGAGATGTATGTCAGTAAGATTCACTTATGCAGTGATGATAGAGCAAATGGACATGCAATTATGCTTGGGATGGTGATCAATATGCTCAAGACTTTGAGTAAACCCTATATCTGCTCTTGAAAAGACTTTCCCCCCTCTAATTTGAATAAAAAATCTCCCCAATCAAAGCTACGATCTGAAAATTATGCCCATTTTGGTGCACTAGGCTCACTGTGGATAGGGTGTAGACCACTCCAAGATAAACATAGAAATCCCATTGCAGAATAATTTGATCATTTTTTGTCACAAATCTTAATATCTCACCTCAAAGAGGGCTTCGTCCCATCCAATTTGAATAAAAAATTTCACCAATCAGAGTTCCCTACCAAAAGTTACACCCCATTTACTAACAACATGTCATGTGGATTGCATCCAAATTGGCTGAACAAAAAGGCAAAAGTAAGGCCCATGAAGAACTCCAGAGGGATATTAGAGACTCCACGACCTCCATAAATGATGAACCCATCTTGGCACTAGATTACCATGGTGATATGCAGGAGGAAATGCCTCGATACAGATCCCTACATCCTACTCAACCACACCTTATGTTAGCATGAGCTTTGTCACATGGAAAGGCATAATGACATGGTCACCACAACTATTGGCAAATGATAACCAAGGTTTGATGAAGAAATTGAGAAAATGGCCCTCTCAAACTCGAGAATTCAACAAATCTTGAGGCAACTCACCACTTTTGTTGCTTAGCTAGCTACAGCTTCATCCCAAGAGAAGGCAAATGAATCTAAGCACACAAATCTAGATGCTTGCCACCACTAGAGCCACTACATGGCCCACATGGAATCCTTGGAGCTAAGGAAATTCCCCCTTCTACTAATGAGGTTGGTGATCCCTCTCATGCACATGATGATCCCTTGTTGAGCTCTCCATCAACCATGTAGCCAACCCTCAACTAAGGCCCTCTCCTACCATTGGTAGAATCTCCCCCACTATCCCTAGGAGCCCCCATGGAGCCTATATGAATCAACCCCATCATGGATAGTATGATACTAATGGCCAGCATGGTAATCATGGGTAGCATGGCAATAATGGGCAGCATGGCTATAATGGGCAACAAGGGATAAATGCACCACATGGTATGTATGGGTAGGAAGGCATGTATGGACATCATGGGATGTATGGACAGCAATGGTTTCATTGGCAGCACCACCCTCATGACCTATGTGACAAGATTCTCCTCATTAAGTACAATGGGAAATCCTCCTCACCATCAGACTTGGAGGAATGGATGCCCAAGTTGGAGTCCTACTTCAATATCTACCCCTGCATTGATAATCAGAAAATTATCTTTTCCTCTCTCCACTTCGAAGGATTTTCCCACACAGGGTGGCACTATATCAAACAAGAGAATCATCAAATCATTGATTGGGAAGACTTTAAAATGTGTATGGTTCAAGTATTTGTGTCCCTATGGAAAAAGAGCAGTTGGCAAGACGATGGTACACTCTTGACCAACATAATCTCACTGTGCATGAGTACACAAATCATCTTATGAACTTGACCATGTATATGGAGAACATTAGTGATGATGCCAAATTGCATAAGTATATCTATGGGTTGGAACCGAGCCTATTGGCAGATGTTATGGCCTAGAAGCCTACTGCACTATTTGAAGAAATTGAATTGGTTGAGAGTTATGCAAGGAAGAACTATAAGAATGAAATTTTTCAGCAAGGTTATGGATAGCCCCATACCCCTTCAAGATTAGCCTAGTATGGAGGTGGTTTTCGAGGAAATTCTATGCCTAATAACAACCCCAAAATACCCACTTATCCCACCTTCCTCTACTGAAAGAAAACAGGGCACTTTTGGGACATCATTTGGCTCTAATACTGAGAGTAAGCATGCTGAAAATAAATAGTTCACTACATCACCTTCCCATGGCTCCAATGGCCAATGTTTCATTTCACGGAATATTGTGAAGGAACAAATGAAAAAAGGCCTATGCTTTAAATGGTCGGGGGGGTCACTCATGAATATATGTAAATATAATGTGAGTTCAAAATAAGGGGTTTTTTAAAAACCATTTTTATACATTTTTTACATACAAAAGGGTGTCATATAAAGGGGTTACTTACAGATTGAATAGAAAAGGGCTGTGTTTTATTCAAGAAAAATTCACAGTTTAGGATATTTATAAATAGGCCATGAACGCACATTATATAGAGAATATATATATATCGAACCCCCTGAGTTTAAATGTGGGGATAAGTATATGGATGACCATGCCTCCAAGTGCCCTTACAAGATAGCTACGGTCAAGGTTCATAGCATGCATGTCATGAAAGATTAGCATAATGATGAGGATGACCTACCCACTGACCATGTGGAGCTTGTTGAGGATGTTGATCACAAGGAGTTCTATGACTCGGAGGATGGGTTTCCTTTTGACCCACGCGGTTGTCCATCCAAGATAATTGATTTGACATCCCACTTGACTACCATCTCCCTTTTCTCCATCTCCTTGGATGCTTGGATAGGTTCTTGGAGCCCGAGCATCTTGTGGATTCAAGGTAGTATCCATGGGAAGCATGTCTTCATCCTTATGGACAATGGTAGCACTCATAGTTTTGTTAATAAATCAGCCATTGACTGGTTGAAATGCATCCCCACGGAATTACGTCACAACTTGAAGGTCCAAGTAGCAAATGGAGAGGATGAAATCAATACACATGTATGCCCTGCGGTTCTCTTATGCTTGGCTGATAATTATGTGGCATCAGTTGATCGAATTACCTTTGATATGGACCCCATTGATGTTGTCTTCGGTTGTGATTGGCTGAAACAATTGGGGAAAATTGCTATGGAATTCTCTCAGCTCTACATGGAGTTTGTGATGTGTGGACAACTCATCCACTTAGAGGAAATTCAAGATCATGTTGACTTTCAGCTCATTAAACACCATATTGAGGAATATGGAAATTTCCCATAATTTTGGGACATGTGGTCAAATATTGTGATTTGTCATAACTTGAACACTATAACTCCAAATCACCCACGCTATAGCTCAATAGATTCCATTTTTCAAGTGCTTTCCAATGATAGGCCACATCATATGGTTTTGAGAAACTTATGGGCATGTTATTTGGGTGCCACCTTTTTAGTATTCAAAAAATGGGAATTGGGAGATTTCTAACTCACTAATATTGTGTTATTATAGCAAAGCAACTCAAATGAAAGTTTAACAAATGCTCATAAATTTTTGTCTTACAATTGAATAAGGAAAATTCAAGTCAACCCTCTAAAGTATCTAAGGATTCAACCTTGCACACCCTACTTGAGGAGTATAATGATCTGTTTCAAATGCCTACAACCCTCCCTCCTAAGAGACAAATGGACCACCCACTTGATTTAGAGCCCCATTCCAAGCCAGTAAACAAGCCACCTTACAGACTCTACAAGTGTGAATCTGAAGAGGTTGCACATGCTTGGAAGTTGTTCTTGTCAAGCTTTTCAGTGACAATCTCTGAAAGAGAATCAGACGCCATTACAAAACATTGCAAAAAATTCTGTCACTACAAAAAACACAGCTTCACCCTCACAAGGGCAAATCTGGAAAACTGATGAAAGTGGTATTTGACCACACAGTCACTTCCTAGTGATGATTTTGCATCAACAGGCAACAAGGATGATTCTGTAACTCCCAGTCGCCATGCCAATGAAGTCAAGATTGCAAAGAAAGGAGGGGATACGGAGAATGCGGACATGAGGCGGATGGGGGAGATGAACCAGAGAGCTTTGTGACATCAAAGATCATTGAAGCATTGAATCAGATCGTGCTATCATGCTATTTTTCTGATGCTTGTGGTTCATATCATCCATGGCTGAACTTATGGACCTTGCTTCGATTGGATCACAACAGAAATCCTTTGCTACATCTGATTTCAAAGGTTGGTTATAAATTGGTGCATTTGATACCATGGTTTCATGGGAGAAACCATTGAGGTAGTAAAAGAGAAGGCTTTCTGTTTTGAAAGTTGGAGGGAAAGATAAAAAGCTTTGTACTTTCAAAATAGCCTTACGAATCCTATGTTGAGAGGGGGGGAAAAAGCTAAGAAAAGGGGGATTTTTGAAAGGCTATGAATGGCGGGCTGCGCTCGGATTGGACCATGCAGACACTGCGATTTCCAGGGGTTCCGAAGGAGGCATCGGCTGGAAAAATCCACAATGGGAGTTGTGTGCGGGGTGTCGGATTTTTGGAAGCTATTGTTCTGAAGTGAGCTAAAATTAAAAAGAAACGCAAGAGTAAAGAAGGGGGACATGCTCTTGTGATGGAGTTTTTTTAAAAAAAGTACAGAGCAACCAAACCATGGATTCTAAGAAGACGAGGAGGCAAAATCGATGAGGAACGAGGAGGCATAATCAATGAAGGAGGAGAATTGATCCATTTATTGGAGGGGCTGAAGCTCTGATTAGATGAATAAAGCATTATCGGCAACAAAGCGGCATCTAACTTCAAGACTTGATCATCTCTTCGCTAACTGGGATCAAAGCAATGAGCTGCAAATTGAATTGAAGAACGAGGACATTGCAAACTCTGGAGTTGTTTATCTTTACAATTTTGTGGAGAAGATGGTCATCGTAGGATCAACCATTTGGATTTGTCCGATTTGAGAATGCTGAAACCGCACAGAAGGCTCGCACTGCGGCTGTCTTGGCAGAAGCGGGTGGTCTGATTCTGAAGGCTCATTTAGTGACCCTTGAAGCTATGGAAGGTGAAGATGAAAGGGAATATTGGACCATAGAACTCGGAGCTGCGGCCCTTATACTGTCAGCAAGTTGCGACTTGCTTGGGTCTAAGCTTGGTATAAGCTACATGCTGCAGCTCTGATAGGAGAATGAAGACTATCAATGGCTGCCAGAAAGCGCATGAATACTAGAGCTTTCAAATGGAAAAACCTTCTGTTACTACTTGTTTATACACATGATTTGTAAAATGCTCATAATCGAATTTGGATTGTGAGCTCGATTGAGCCATAGACGATGATGGCTGGTTGAAGACTGGCTGAGACGGTTTCAAGGCAATTTGCAGACGATATACAGAGATGCAACATGAAGAGGCAGACCAGGGACAGCCTTAAGTATATGATGAACTTTGGCACAGAGAAGAATCTGCTTCTGTCAGCTCAGTTTTTGCACAAGGAGCTGTCCGTCCGCCTCGCCCACCGTGTCATTGAGCTCGAGAACCTACCACATGGCCTTTCCATCAAAGCTCCCGTCCTCTGGGATGCAGTACTTTTCATGGAGGTGAAGACTGCACTGTGAGAGCATGGGATACAAGAACAGCTGAGCTTGCTCTGAAAATATCTGGTGCTCATTCCAATCGAATCAGGGGGCTGAGTGTATTGGGTTCAAGTCATGCAGCAGAAGTGTTTCCATTCTCTGATGTCCACTGCTATTGTCTTCTCCTGTGGCAATCTCTTGCTGAAATTTGAATGCTGAGAACATCCTTGAACTGGTGCTGAATGTTGGGTAGACTTATAGGTTGATTGCTCTATGATTAGATCGAGAAAAGGCTCAGAATTGCGGCCCAACAGAACTCTTCAAGACACTTCAAGACTATGTGCCAATGGCATAACTTTCTTCAAACACCTGAATGCAAAACGGTCTATGAGATACTACAGATTTTTCTGAACATGGACCTCATGTAATTTACTTGACAAGGAATATAGTGAACTTTGGCATCAAAAATTCGATTTCTTCTTGTTAGCCTCTTTCCTTATTGCAACTTGAACTCCGTGTTCAGCAGCCCTTACATGAAATCTACGACACCATTTGGGGATGGTAAGTGGTGCTAAAGCAGAGTTGAGTCCCAATGGCTTCAAAGATAGCTCTCCAAAAGTGTGATGTGAAGAGAGAATCACGATCACTAATGATTCTTCTAGGTAACCCATGTATCTTGAATATCTCCTTGATAAACAATCTTGCAATGTCTGAGGCTTTATAGTTTGTCTTTACTGGAATAACGTGTGCAACCTTAGTAAGCATGTCAACCACAACCATGATGGAGTTGTATCCTCCCTGGACTTGGGGTAGGCCTACAACAAAATCCATACTGATGAATTCCCATTTCATTTGGGGAATGTCAAGCGGTTGCAGTTTCCCTGACATCATGACATGTTCAGCTTTGATATGTTGACAAGACAAACACTCGCTGAAATATTTAAGAACGTCACCTTTGAGCCTCTCCCAATGGTAGCTCTTCCTAACTGCATTGAGAGTCTTGGCATAGCCAAGATGTCTTGCGAAAGGGGAATCATGAGCTTCCCACAATATCTTCTACTTAAGTGACTGGCTTGCTGGTATACACAGCCTTGTTCTATAGTAGACAAGTCCACTATTAATAGAAAATTCCTGATACTTTGCCTGCAACCTTTGGTTCTGATCCTTGATAGAGATCTCCCTTAGCATTGTTTGGTAGGCCGGATCATGGCATGCATCCTCTCGAGCTAGCTCAAGTATAGGGTTGTTTGGCATAGATACTTTTGTAGCTAGAGATCTGGCTGTTGATGGATTCTACAAGATTAGGGAATTCAGGAATGCCTTGCGACTGAGTGCATCGGCAACTACATTCTCTTTTCCCGGTCGGTACTTGATTTCAAAGTCATACTCCTCCAACACGTCAATCCACCGACGTTGCCTCATGTTGAGCTCATTCTGAGTAAAGATCCATTTGAGACTCTTATGGTCAGTTACTAGAGTAAACTTGTTACCCAACAAGTAGCGTCTCCAAAGCTTTAGAGCATGGATGACAGTTAGCAATTCCAAATCATGCATAGCATAATTCCTCTCATGACTCTTCAGTTTCCTTGAAGAGTATGCTACAGCATGACCTTCCTGCATAAGTACACATCCCAAGGCAAGTATGCTAGCATCAGTTACTACCTCGAACTCTTTATTGAGGTTTGGAAGTTTTAGAATAGGTGCTGATACCAAACTTTGCTTCAATCTGTTGAAGTTATTTTGTTCGGGAGTTGACCATGCAATGGCTATTTGCTTCTTTAGTAAGTTCGTCAGAGGTGCTGCAATCAAAGCATAGTTTTTTATGAAGACCCTATACCATCCTGTCAATCCAAGAAAGCTGCGTATCTCTTTGACAGATGTTGGTATTGGCCATTCTAGCACATCTCTGACCTTGGCTGGGTCCACTGAGATTCCTTCTGCTAATACTATGAATCCCAGATATTCAATCTGACGTTTGAAGAATGCACACTTCTTCATCTTAGCATACAGCTTAATCCGAAGTTGGGGTTCATGATCTTCTTCCTGTTTGGAATAGACTAAAGTGTCGTCGAAGAAGAAGAGCACGAAGTCATCAAGATATGGCCTAAAGATATCCTGCATTAACCTGTTGAAGGTGGCAAGTGCATTCGTAAGTCCGAATGACATAACTAGGAACTCAAAGTGCCCATATCTTGTATTGAAAGCTGTCTTTGGGATATCTTCTTCCTTGATCCTTATTTGATAGTAACCTGACCTGAGATCAATCTTGGAGAAGATCTTTGCACCTTGAAGATGATCAAGAAGCTCATTTATTCTAGGAATAGGGTATTTGTTCTTGACCATTGATTGATTCAATCCTCGGTAATCAATACATAGTCGAAGTGTCCCATCTTTCTTTTTCTGGAATAGTACTGGAGCTCCCCACGGTGAGCTGCTAGGATGGATATAGCCATGTTCTAGCAATTGCTTGAGTTGTTCCTTCAGCTCAATTGCTTCTCGTATGGACATTCTATAAGGTCTCTTTGCAATTGGCACAGCTCCTGGTACCAACTTAATCTCATGATCCACTTCTCTTTGAGGTGGGAGTTCTGTCAACTCTTTAGGAAATACGTCCACGTATTCCTTTAGCCAAGAAGATCCTTCATTAGACTCTTGTTTCTGATCTAACTTGTTGAGTTTGATCAAGTAGACAGGTAATCCTTTTCTGACTCCCTTTATGATCCGAGATACTTTGGCCAATTGGATTCTTGGCACTCCAGCCTCACCTTGAGTTGTAACTAATTTCCTTTCAGAGTTTCAAAAGGAAACTTGACCCTTTCCACAATGAATGTGGGCGTCGTTAGGCTTAAGCCAATCCATTCCGAGTAGACACTCATGGATACCTAAATTCATGAATCTGTATTTGACCAAAGTCTTCTTTCCTCCCAGAAAGAATTCCACCTTAGCAGTTTGCCTGGTACAAGTAACCTCTTGATCATTTGCCAATTCCACAAGCAAGGTAGGTGCTTCCACTGTGGCTATTCCTAGTCTTTTTGCACAAGCTGGTGAGATAAAGGAATGTGTACTGCCGCAATCAATCAAGGTCTTGAAACTTTTACCTTGATAGTCCGACGGTGTCTAAATCACCGAGAATTGGCGATTCGGGCCCGTCTTGTGTAGAGCAGCATGGACTGTCACCCTTTCGAACTCTGCTTCCATGGTCGGATCTTCTTCTTCTTCTTCTTTGCACAATTGCCTATTGGCAACGCAGGCAGTTCTTCCTATGCCTCGTGTAGCGGCTCCTTGACCACGGCCCATTCCTTGAAAGGTGCTTGGCGATGTCCTCCACCAAGCTTGGGACATTGCCTTTTGAAATGACGAGGCTCATTGCAGTGGAAACAACAGAGGTTTCGGCCATTACTTTGAGTAGGAACAACGTTGTTGATGTTATTAGTCCTTGCTTTCTTCCTTTGTCCCTGATTATGACCTTGAACTCTCTTCATCTGAGGTCTGAATGCGCCTCTGTTAGGGTCATTATAAGACCAAGCTTTGTTACCTCTTGGTCTAGACAACACCTCCTGAATTATAGGCACCGCTCGAATGAGTGCATCCTGAAGATCTGATGGACGCATAGATTCGAGACGGGTATTTACTGATGGATTTAAACCCGCACAAAATTTGGACACCTGCTGTGTCATGTCCATCTTCGGAGCATACTTTAAAAGTGAGATGAATTTAGAGTAGTATGCGTCAAGAGTGAGTCCCAATTGTTTTAGCTTGTAGAACTCATTCATTTTCTGTGTGCAATATGCAAGTGGTAAGTATCTTCCTTGCACGTCTTTCTTTAGCTTCTTCCAGGTAACGGATCCCTTTGCGATCCCTTGATCCCTGCACCATTGCTTCCACCAAAGCCTGGCTTTGTCGATGAGCTTTAGTTTGGCGAGCATAGCTTGATTGGCGGGTGCAGTATCGGCTGCTTTGAAGTAATCCTCCATGGATTCAATCCAAATTTCAGCATCAGCTTGAACGGACCTGCCTCTCCTATCAAACTCGAGTGGCTTGATCTGCTTGAGAAGAAACTTCTTCTCCTGGATTACAGCAATACTTGATGTAGGAGACGAACTAGGAACCTGTACCTGGAATTGTGCCTGGATAAAGGTTTCTTAACATCATTATATGATAAAAATTATTGATTTATATTACATCTTCGATTCCGTTATCACCCAGGCAATCTAACCACTTAACTTTTTATCAATTCCAATGCACAGTTAGACATTGATAAAAAGAAGTCTTATTTGTATGTACATGGACATAGCCCTTTTGGAATACAACATTTCTTGCGATGATAAGCCAACTGTTACATTTAGTTTGGGGAGAACAATGTTGTATTACATTCATCTACAGGAATTGTATAATAGTATGGTTTCGGGTCACGAATCTTCAGGAATCAGTAAGTCATTGGAAGTTCAGGGTATCCTTTGGAACCCATTATTTTCATGGCACCCTAATACTTTAATCTTGTCGGTGGGGATTACACAGGTTACTTCCTCATATACATATGAGTTCATCTCAACCCTCCGACCTCGAATATGTAAAGTTGAGTTTACGTGAGCTTCCACAAAAATGAACAGCTTCACGACTTTCAGGTCTTCCAACCACTTGATACCCTTTAGGTTGGTTTGTAGATAAGCAAACCGGTGGGCGGCTATATAGTAGATTCCTGAAGAACCTGTCCATCTTTGTTCCATGTACAAGGGTGATGGATTATAGATTTGCTCCAAGATGTTCATCATCTCAACCCTTTTTCTATAATGTGGAGAATGCATTGTAGTCATAAACATGACTCAAAATACCAAAAGCTTGTTCCACGCTTCGTAATTCTGTAAGACAGCATTGGAAGTAAGGAAATGTTTGGGATAGTAAAATTTTCTTTACTTCATCTTATTAAGATTTCATAAAAACAATTCCGTTGTTGGTCGGCTCTGATACCAACTGTAACGTGTCCACTTGTATTTTCAGGACACGTCTTAGCAGTCCATCGAAAAGGATATGTAGAAAGCTCTGCCCGGCACTCCCATGGAATGTTACGGGGTTTGCGATCTAGGGCTTTCCGCGTCTGCCATGTAGCGAAAGTATTCCGGCCGTTCCCACTTAGGATCGACCTGAATTAGGGTTTTCTTGATTGGTCATTTCCTAACAGCAACTAGCGTCGAACCCAAGCGAACTACTTTACGCAGAAACGCCAAGTCCGAAGCGGATTCACGCTGCACTTGGTTCAAGGAGAATGGGAAATGAGAGGGATGCAAAGCTCAACCTCTCTGCCATAAGACATAGTCCCATTCCGTTCCCCTAAAATAGCGTAAATCAGGTTCAATCATAACTCCAGGTTAATGCTTTTGTTGTTTGTGTTCTTTGACAATCTTCCTGCTATCCATCGTGATTTGAGAAAAGTTCCCGGCCAACCGAGACCACCCATCCGTAGGACGCGGACCTATGGCCCATCCTCCGCACTTTCCTCAGGTTGTTTTAGTTATTTAATTACCTAACACATTAGTTGGACATGTAACAATCAGCTTCTTTAATTAACCCGTTAGGCACTGGTTCTTTCACATAATCTTATCACTTGACATAGAAAAACAATATCAGATAAGTTCCTTATTAACAGGTTATCATATTTATCTTTGAAATACAAAGAGTCCAACCCGTAGGCTTATCCACAATCCACCCAAAGGCTATCTAGCAATCCACAAAGATCACTAATCCAAGTTTCCACCCGTAGACTAGTATGCGGGCCTCGAGATCCAATCCCAAGTCACAATAGCCTCTTGTGCAGGGCCCGAAAGGTGAAGGATTTACGGCCAGAGCCCCCCCTGGCACCCAAGCATCCTCCTACTCCAAGTAGCACTCAACGGAGAGACCTCTCACGGCGGGTTCGGTCCACTTGCCCGGCGCAGTTAACAACCCCCTTGGTTAGGGTCAGGCAAGCAGTCGGGGGTAACTGAAGATGTCTCTCCCTTCAGGCCGTCAACCTGAAGTATAGATATTCATTTATCTTTTAATTCATTGATCAAACAAAGCCAAAAAGTGCTCTAAAATCTGTAGCAAGCACAAACATTTCCATTGATCGTTTTTGTTTGGAAACTGCTAAGAAATGAATCCTTCCTTTTGAATGCATTCAGCACTTGATCCGGGATGACTTGCAACTTGGCAAGGTTTCCTATATCCTGGGTTAGGGCGTACCCTATTAACCCGACTTGGTCAAACCTTAAGTTTATCAGTTATTTCAGTTTATCGGCTGGTCTTTAGTTTCCAATAACTCTTCTTTACTCAAGAAAGATACTAAATTAGGATGATTATTCATCCTCTTGCAAGATAACTTGCGTAAGGACCTGCCAACCTCGTTGTGAGAATTTGGCCATTCCCTTGTAATCCAATCACAAGATCATATGACTCCACACTTGCTGCACAAGTGTCGCATTGAACTATGAGACTTATTCTACTCATTGAATGGAGTCACGAAACAATATGTTCCTGATTACATTAGGCTGACGTTGTCAATCCTAGAGTTCCAAGTTCCATCTCGTAAGATTCTTAGGGACAAACCCTAGTTCACTTTACAATTACATTTCACTGTCCCTACATTCAGTGAATGTGGGCAAGTATTTAAGGTATAGGCGTTTCTTGGAATTTAACTCATTCCAAACGAGTACTCCGGGGTTTAGGTGTTTTAGGTTTATGCCAATTTGTTCAACTCTAGAAAATAATTACATGATCATTTCTACATGACTTGTTGTCTATGCGTAAATTTATTTTTCAACCCTAACCTATCGATTTGAGATCAGGCATAGGTTAGGTTAATTCCAACTAATCTTCCTATAACTTTGCGAACAAAATTCATGATAAAAAAACAACCTTTTACTTGATAATTTGACAAACGATAATTTCCTAGAGTCATGCATCGTAAGAATCATTTCATGCTTTACACTTTTCATGATGATTCATTGCCAAGAGGATATGGGTTAATAGTGCGATATGCTGTTTATACATCTAGGCTTAAACGAAGCATACTATTTTAATGGACATTAATCTAATTTTTAATTCATTTCAATGCATAAAGCTATTTGCTAGAAATGCATTTATGCTTCCTTTATTTTGCATATTTTATTGAAAGTATTAATGACTAAGTTCCTTCGTCGTGAGGATTTAGGACAAAAATATATCCTATTTCCAACAGTTAACCTTGCATGATTGAATTACGACAATACCAAATAAAAATTAGGAAGGAAAACCTGGGCTTGCGGTGAGATGCCCACGTGGATGCTGGGAGATGACCTTCACGTGGCTATGCCTTGGACTTTCTTAGGAGGCATCGCAGTTGTAGTCGTTCTGTCATGGAAGTAGCTTTACATTTCCTTTTGAAATTCCATCGTGGCTCCCTCTTTGCAATAACTTACACCGTCCGTCGAAAGCAGTTTAAGGAGACTTCCTCCTTGAAGTAGGGAATTCCGAAGGGGTGCTTCAAAATTTCTCACGACTAAGACCCATTGAAGCCATGGGGAAGGCTTAATGGCCTTTTAAAACTCACACGAACAGGAAATAGAAAGGTGTGGAATCCCTTACGAGGCTTTTGAGTGGGAAAGGAAGGTGTCAAATGACCCTCAACATTCTTCTTTCTTTTACGTGTGGGAAAAGAACAAGGTGGGGAGAGTTCCAAGGGGTATTTTTGCATGGGGCAAGGAAAGGGCTAAGGTAAAATTTTCTTGGGGGGAAAATGGGCCCTATAGAATCTTAAGAGAGAACTTCCAAGGGAAAAAGTAGCCTTAAAGGCTATGGGCCTAAGAGCTTTTTTTAGAGAACATGGGGAAGAAAGGAAAGGTCATTTGAAGTAACCTTTTATGGGGGGGAAAGCCCTAAGGGAGCCTTAGAGAGAGATTTTTTTATAAAGGGGAAAAAGTAGCCTTTAGAGGCTATACCTTTCAGAATGAGGGAAAAAGCCTAAGGGCCTTTAAAGACAAACTCGGAGGGAGGAGGGGGTAATCCCAAAACCCATAGGAAGGAGGCTTAAGGGGGAAGGGGGGCTTAAGGAACCTTAGGGGGGGATTTTAAAAAATACGGAAATCACAAAGACCTTGGGGGGTGAAAGGGGGACTTATCAAGCCCTTTAGAAGCTTCTAGAAGCTTCTACACGTGGGCAGGGAGAGAAATAACACAACGTCGTTTCGACAGTGTTTGGTGGCTGGGCGCGGACTGTGACAACAAAGGGTGACTGAGTTACGGTGTCTCCGTCAGCAACATGGCGCATTCACTCCTCATAGCACAATAGGCGGCAGCCTCTCCATCTACCTCTCGATGCCCTCCTAGGAGTGACTTAAATAGGGGAGGGGAAGGGGATCCTCCCTCTCCTACACGGCAGCACGCATGGCCTCAGCTCCTAGATGGGCTCCAACGTGTTGCATTCCGTGGCTTCCCTCCTTCCCCTCTAGCGGGACGTCGGCTCGGGGAGAAGGAGGGGATAAATTTTTTTAAAAATAAAATTTTCCCCTTATCCTTTGTAGAGGCGGCTTAATTCGGGATGTTACACTCTCCACAAGTTGCCATTCAATACTTGTTGACAGAAATATATCTGCAATGATGAATTGGTTGTTAGTACTTGCCTAAGTGGAAAGGAATTACATACGTTATTCAACTAATAACTTACAATGTGTTTGTTGGGGAACCCATTCATTTGGAGGTAAGTGCATATCCTTGGCCATGTAAACATGTTGCACCTTGACAAACCACCCTTTGGGAATAATTTTGAAGGCAATGATACATCCCTTCCAGTGATGTTTTATATCATCTTGTTTTCTTCTTTTCACCTTATGAGAGCCCTTGCAAGATGGCAGCATGGTAACCCAATCGTTTACACTAAAGGTTTTGGGCTCCCAATTTCCATATGCTCCCTGGCTATAGATTGTGCATGAGTGTATTAAACGAGAAGGGTGCCTAGAGGAAGGCATGAAAAGAATGAAAGCGTAGAGAAAAGCTCAAAGAGGGGAGAATGAACTAAAATTTAGCGTCAAGAACACAAATGAATATGTATTGGGCGCCAAAAAGAATATTGAAAGATCTCCCGACTTTCAAACAACTCATTATTAATTTCATCACATCTCTTTCACGTATTTTGTCAGATTTATGAGTAAATAAGGTCTTTGGGACTCCAAAACATGTCAGACTTTGGGGATTTTGGCTAAAAAAGAGGAGAGAATCACGAAATGGACTCCACTATCTCTAAAAAAGAGGAGACAAGAATACCATATTCTTGCACACGTGGCAAACTCTCTTTGTCATGTTTCTTAATCTTGTGATTAACAAAAGTACATTTTTGGAAGTATTTTTGGCCCTAATGTGATGTATTAGATGATGATGATGATAGTTATGTGCAAAAAGAAAAGCAAGAATTATAGAGACTTAGTGGACTAGAAATATCATCTGATACTACATCTATAATTAGCCCTTAATGTAAGTGGGAGACTAAGGAGTAGTCCCACATCTTCAGGTGGATCTATAAGTGTTGCAGGTAAAGACAAAGGAAAGAAGAAAGTGTTAGATGGTAATGATGCATCTACTAGTCATTTGGGATTTGATGGAGATTCTAGTGATTTAGAGAATTTGGATGATGAGCTTGGTATTCCTTCAGCCAATACACTAGGTGTAGAGAACACATGGTAATATAAAGGATCCATTAGTTGATTTAGTGATATGAAACTCTGAGAGTTTCAGATACCCTATTATTAGATTTAGTTTTGAAGGTTATGTAGCTCACCATTATGCTTATATAGTAAAGGTAGTTGAGGATGTTGCCACTTCTTTTGAGGATGTTGTTGGTCATGCTCATTGGCATGTAGCAATGGATGAGGAGATGGATGTATTAGAAACCAATAAGACTTGGGATTTGGTACCCTTGCCTAATGGCAAGAAAGCTATTGGTTGCAAGTGGGTTTTTTAAAATCAAGCATAATGCAAATGGTTTGGTTAGCAAGTGAAAAGGCTAGGCTAGTTGCAAAAGACTATGCTCAAACATATGGCATAAAATATGAAAAAGAGACATTCAACCCAATTGCTAGGATGGAAACTCTTAGATGTGTGATTATTTTATCAGTAGCCCAAGGTTGAAAATCGGGGCAAAAGGAAGAGAATAAAACCCATTTTTATTACAGAGTCTACGAAACATATCCTCAGGTTTAAAGACAAGAAAAATCTTGATCTTTCATTAAATGGCATGCTATATTCGAAAGATCCTAGAAAAAATAGCACTTCATCTTTCTATAATAGCTCTTCATTGATGAGGTTCATTGGTGATGGTTATAATGGGTTTCTAGGTTGGTTGTAGAAAAGGATATCCTCATATTGGAGAACCATCTTTTATCAAAACATAACAATGAGTTATTGCAAAAGCTAAAGGGCTGTCAATAAGGAATTCACATCAAATCTTATCAATGAAAGCAAACTGTCTTCGGCCTTTGAAATCAACAAAACGCTCTTAAAAATATTGAGAGTCTCAGACGAGAAGATAGTGATTGTAGTAAAAGAATCCAAGCAGCAAGGTACATTGATTTGTGATGTTGATTTTGTTTAGGTCTCCTTTTCAGCCAAATGCAAGTGATCTTTAAAAGCATAATAGCTTTAATATCATATTCTATCTTCAATAGTTTCAAAAGATATTTTGGAGAAGAATAAATTTAAAAATGTAAAGAAACAATGCTTGGAGTCATTTATAAAGGATCATTCTTTGGATACTAAGTTAGTGTAGAAGACATTAGATAGTATTGGTATCAATTGAGATGCTTATATAGAACTTTTTCAGCTTTTACGATCAAATTTGAAGAAAGGACAAGTATGCAATTGCATACTTTCAAGTCCATCTATGGGTGGTTAGAACTATCAGATAGGGAGTGAATAATCAAATGATGGAGATTCTAGGTGAGCCTTTCCCTATCAAGGCTAGCTTCAAGGGCAAGAAAAAGGAAGTTGTATTCAATGAATTTAACAATATTTTCCTTGACTTGCCTACTTTACAATGTTTAATGATAAGATTCTATGACTTATCAATAGAAAAGGTACAAGGAGTGGCTAGATTTGTGGTTAAACTTGATGAAAGAGAGATTTTAAAATTCACAAAACTTGAGAGGGTCTCTATTACCTTGATGAATAGAGCACTTTCATCAAATCTCTTCAATCACTCAATGTCATTTAGTATTTAATCAAAACACAAAATATGGCGGCTAGGAACATTTGAAGTAGAGATAGAGGATTTTGATATATTGTATTGGGTTTTTCATGGAACACCAATACTTTATATTATTAAGAGACAAGCAAGAGAAGACTATTTGTTGAAGGATTTTGGAAGTATAAGATTGATTGGCACATAGCTAGAGACTTAAAGACACTCAAATTTATGTGCAATGTATCAAAGGGAGCCAACTTCAAATATCCTTGCCTATATTGCATGTCCCTAGCCATAGAGTTGAACTCAAGTAATTGGAATAGAGCTCTCTCTAGGCACAACAAGGATCCACAATTTAAGCCAGTCCTAGATATTCCTTTCATGATTACTGATATTTGTACACTTCATACACTTTGTAGGATAATTTAAAAGATTTTTCATATTTATATACGATTTGCATGGAAGCTGAAGCCATTATTAGCTAGAATAGATACTATAACAAAGATTGAAAAAGTATTATCTGCAATTGGTCTGTATGGTGGTAAAGTTGTTATTGAACCACATCTTAAAAATTCTAAAGATGGCAATTGTGTCCCAAAAAGTCCATCTATTGGTGGAGTAAAGGCTAGAAGGTTCCTAGGCTTTCATGGGAGACTTGGTAAGACAAACTCTAGGAATGGTGGCTCAACTACTAGATATAATCAATGGAAGTCCCTACATAATGCAATTAAGGATCATCCTAATAATGGACAAGCTCGGAATAGAAAAGTCAATATTAAGGAAACACTAGACAAAGTATTCTTTTATTGTGCTAAATTTAAATGGAATGATAATGATCTCAAAGACCTCGAAAACCAATTGAACCTTTTTAAAAAGGCAATGATCGAAGCTTGGGGTAATCACTTCACTCAGTATATGATAAGAAATTTTCATATATATATATATATATATATATATATATATATATATATATATTTATTTATTTATTTTCTAACTAATATAAGTTTTTTTAATTGACTTTCTTTATGTGTTAACTATGCAGCATATTTTAAACAACCATGCTCCATATTTTATCAAGAAATATAGATCTCTATTTCTCTGGTTAACCCAAGGTATGGAAAATTCACATTATGAAGCAGGAAAAAAATACTTTAGACACATAAGATATGGAGGTGGAAGATAAAAAGAAAATTTTTTATTAGAATCCTTCTAATGGTTCTATTGACAAATTTGGCAAAATTCAAGCTCGAAGACACAATCACATTATGTATTACATCATCTTTGCCAAGGACTATAC
Organism: Lygodium microphyllum; assembly: GCF_053477565.2. Taxonomy (NCBI): domain Eukaryota; kingdom Viridiplantae; phylum Streptophyta; class Polypodiopsida; order Schizaeales; family Lygodiaceae; genus Lygodium; species Lygodium microphyllum. Next base: position 137,952,350 of record NC_141148.1, read on the forward strand.
AAACTATCACCCAAAGAAGAAAGAGGGATATTTAAACTCTTATGCAAATAAAATATTTTAAGAATGGTTACAAACTAGACAAAGAGATCTTTTGTTTCATTCCACTCAGTGAGACCTCTAGATTTCAGGAACTCTTATTTCTTATAGCTTGAAAGGAGCTTTAAAATCTTGGCATCTCCTACATGTGGAAGAGAAAATAAGAGCTAAGAACTCTAAAGTATCCTACCCTAGATCCACCAAGGCATAAAGCCATAAAATCTTAGAGCTTTTTCCTTCTCTACCAAAATTATCATATCTAATCCTCTATTGAAAACTTGGGACCCAATCACCTTGGAGATAGCTTTCAAAGCCATCATTTCGCAAGCTTGGAGAGCTTGACAACCTGCTATTATAGATTGCAATTGTTTGGTTATTTAAGCTTCCCATATAATGACAAAGGCCTTGACATTTGCCAAGCTTCAATGGCATTGAGCCCTTGGCTCTTCCAAGAAAATTTTCTACATCTTTCATTTTTGCGTAACTTATAGCACTGACACGAAATAAAAGCAAGAAGTCCTTTTGACAAACAAGCTCCTTAACTTACCTTCAAGTTAATCTTTGTCTCCTTCCCATACAAGAGAAATTATATGTCCCTTCTACCATGAAAAAGTAGCCGGTCCAAATCACATGGCATCACAATTTCCATCCTTAGACTAGAATAGGATTTTTCAATGTCACAGACTTTGGGGCCACGGAGGCTCTCAAGTCCATTCCGGACTTGCAAGGGGTGTCCAGAGCTCCATGTAATCCGCAAGCCGCCTCGGTGTGAAACACTATTCCCGTGGTTAGCCTTTTCACCACTCGACCTTCGGCCCATGAATCAAGCAGTGCCCTTTTCGCATTAATCCATGGTGCGATCTTGGAGATGATTCACCCATGTAAAGAACCTTTCCTTAATTAAATCCTTTAAGAATCAAACACAAACGAGGCATTCAACACTAATATCATCTTTTACAAAACATTCCTTCATTCCCATGGCAACTTTGTCATCACATATCCCTGCCATGAATTTACCATAAATCACAAGCACTTGGAATAATCATCCAAATGACAATCCAACAATCAGTTGAATGTAAAATCATTTTGGGTGTTGTTCAATCAATGAACAAAACCAATTGTATCTCTTCCAAACAATGCAATAATAGTCACGATAACATTTCCATCACATATTCGCTCTCCCCCTTGGGATCTAAGAGTGATACTTCTTCAAAATTTTACTTAACACTCCTTTCCTTTGGCTAGGGCATATGTTAAGGTTTCATACAACTATAAAAGATGTAAGTTCTATTAATCACTTACATTGATCGAGAATCTAATATTCTTTCCAACAAGTGTAAAAGTATTGGTCTTTAATTTGACTTAAAGTTTCCTAATCCTTGAGCTCTCCACTTTCCTTTGAGGCTTGGAGCCATTGTTTATACCTAGCCTAATCCCCAAAATTGGTGTGATGAAAATAGTAGCTATTAGTTGGATCCCCTGGCATCTTAATTGTAATCCTTATGATTGTTGTTTGTACTAACTATGCACATCATCAAGATCCCAATGAACTATCAGTTTGTGATATTAGCAAGATCTTGGGCAAAGGTCTTAGAGTTTCGAGAATGACTTTCTTTTAGATTAGCTTACTTGCCATGCAATCCATCAAGCGTGCAAGTTGCAACCTATATCTTCAAAGTGATGAAAACGCAACTACTATTGTGAGGACGGGAAGTCGACAATGCTTGAAGCCTTATATGTTGTTTATGAATTTATCACATAGCATCTAAACGCAATTAACTTCTCTTGATACATGCATTTGGAAACTCAATCCTTCGAATAATCGAGATGAATTTTATCTTTTTCAAGGAGCTATTCTCACATGGTATAGTTTGAGACCTAAGGTATCACATGCGGGAATCAACCACGAATCTATCAATTTGGGGATTTATTACTCATGAACGTTACCGTAGTTGGATCGATAGTGATGCCCTCACGCGAAGCTTCGTTGCTCGTTGAGGGATTTCTATCTGTGCATGACATTTTCCGCTTGGGGGCCATACTCGATCTTCTTCTCTACTAGATGCAATTCGCATAGACTTCAGCGGCCTTTTACTTGAATAGAGGGGGCCAATTGGGGATAAAATCAAGCTTGCGGGTGGAGGATAATCTTGCAAGAAAGGGGAGAAGAATAAGTATGTGTGGAAACCCTCTAAGGAGGGGAAAAGAAGGAGAACCTTGGAATATTTCTTCTCTCTCTCTCTCACCCTCTCTCTCTCTCTCTCTCTCTCTCTCTCTCTCTCTATCACTCACTCACTCACATATGCACACACACACACACACTCTCTCTCTCTCTCTCTTAGCTGTGCTAGAGCATTTTATTCCTCTCGATGGGTGGAAGAAGAGAAGTGTTGAATTGCAGTCCTGGAGGGGGGGAGGGGGTCTATACATGTTGGGGAGGGGGAGGGTGGGGAGGGAGTGGGGTGGTGGTGGTGCCACCACCCACCACTTGTTATTAGTTTTGGCGATGGATTGGCGAGGTGGCTTGGGGGATGGTAGGCCACCTGGCCTCCCCCTTGCCATCACCATCTTCATCAACTAGCTCTTCTTCTTCGGCGTTCCCATCATCCCTCCTTCTCCCCCCGTCATTATCATCGCCTCCTTCCTCCCCCCTCGTGATCATTGACTCCTTCCTCCTTGTTGTGAATGTCATCACCTTATTCCTCGCTCGACCACCTATTTGGCAACGATAGGGGGAGGAAGGATAAAAAATTTCAATTGAATCTATTAAAAGTGGGAGGTGGTTTCTATGCGGAGGGGGAGGGGGAAAATATTACATCCTCTCCCCCTTAGAGAACTCGAGATGTCCTCATCTAGGAAGAACTGGGGATTTCATTTTAGAACATATGGGGTAGTACCCATCACGCTTTCATTACAACACTCTGACCACTCATAAACATGAGGTCTTTTGAAACAACAACTTATTGTATGTGATATATCTAAGTCTAGATTACAAGAGAAAAGTTTATTGTAGTGACATCTCATGAATATCTTCTAGGTTGTTCCTAAGTATCTGATAATTTCTGGTTTGGATCACTAAAGCTTGTTCAACTTCATTCCTTGTACGTTCAAGTTCTTTTTGAGTCATGTTGGGACAATTAGCTTGGATATGTCCATTGTTGTGGCACTAGGAGCATCGGTGTTTAGGGTGTTTTGGATATTCCCTTTTGAAATGACCTAGCTTCTTGCATTAGAAATAGCATAGAGATTTATCACTTGGGATCACAAGATTCTTGGTTGTCCTTGGCAGGATTTTCTTCTTTAGACCAAATTGCCCTAGGATCCTTTTAGTAGACCAAAGTTGTTCTTTATCCCGGAAATTCTACCTCCAATTTGTCCTCCTTTTAGATCTGGACTAAGATCCATGGGCAATTAGCTTTGCTTGTAATAGTAAAGAATACTCCCAAGCTTTGACATTTTGGTAAGACCCAATCTATATTAGTCGAGAGAAAACAACTTCTCATTGCAAGTTATAACTGTCATTCCTTGCTAAAGTATCTCTAATCACTCGTAAGTTCTAAGCTCAAAATTGATGCAACTCATATTACTCAGGTTAACTGTAGTTACAAGAGTAAGGTTTATTGCAATACAATTTGTACTACATATCGATAAAATTTCAAGGATTTCTAATCATCCTGAAGAGGTCTAGTGGGTTCTAGGTCTTTGTCTTCATCTAATTCCTCTATATATCCAAAGACTACACTTGTGTAGCTTTGTTTTCTTGGAGGTTCAATATCTTTCGCAGGGTTGTCTACTTGGACATGCCCTAGCTCATTGCAGTAGAAACATCGGTGGTTGGGACATCTCCTACGGATGTGCCCTATCACTTCGCATATGTGGCATATTTTTTCCTAATCTCGAGAATCCTCTTTGTCATAATTTCTCAATTTAAGCTATTGGATGATTGGCATTGCTCAAAATAATACATCTTCCAAGTATGTTGGATGCATTTCTTCAAGATAGTGGTTCACATGAGTGTTCAAGTCATGGAAAAACTTGGATACTTGCTATGCAATATCCATGGGTGGTGCCTATTTTAGTAGGGTTACAAACTTCGAGTAATAGGCTTCCAAGGCTAAGTCTAGTTTCTTTATCTTGAAGAATTCATTTATCCTCAAGGTCTAGTAGGTTGGTGGAAGGTATCGTCCATATACAACATCTTTCAGCTTAGCCCAAGTGACAGCAGCTTCAGAAAAACCTTGATCTTTGCACCATTGCTTCCACCATATTCGATCCTGGCCTCGATCCTAGCCAACTAACTTAATTTTGGCTATCATTGCTTGATTGGAAAAAGCGGTTCGTGAAGCAGAGAAATAACCATCCGTCGACTCAATCTATATCTCCGCCTTACTGCAATGTCTATTCCTTTTTCACCGAACTCAGGTGCCTTAATCTACTTGAGAAGGAATTTTTTCCTTTACATGTCAGTATTTGTGGGTGCAAAATGTGCTAGACAATCAAGCCATATCACTTAGGTTACTCTGTTTAAGATATGCCTGCGATCCTTACATTAATCAATAACACATCATTACGGAGTTTTGCTATGATACCAACTGTAACATGCATGTCTATTGGTTTTCCAAGCAAATTTTTAGTGGTCCACGAATCTAAGCGACACTTCCTAGCACTCCCGTGGAATGTTATAAGGGTTTTCGTCTAGGGTTTCTTGAGTCCACCGCGTAATGGAACGTTTGTGGTCAAACCCACTGGGATCAACCTGATATTTGGGTTTCTAGTGGTCAAGGTCTCTAGACAACATTCTAGCGTCAAGTCCTGGACATCCTACTTTACATATTGATATCCAAGCCAAAGCAAACCCATGCCGCACTTGGTTTAAATAGAATGGGAAACAAGAGAGATATGTTGCTCAACCTGATGCCAAGAGGAGGCATATTCCATAGCGGATTTTGTGAGGTTTTGCGGTGGATTTTGTAAAATTATATTTATTGCCAAAGCTTATACACAAGGTGGATTCCTTGTGCGAAAAGTCGATGGGGACACCTATCCTTTTCAGGCGTCTTGTTAATTTAATGTGCAAGTGGATGATTCCATAGCGGGTGCTTTAGCAAAATACATACTTAAGTTAATAGATGTTTATGAGTTTAGAGTGCGCACTCGTAATAAATTAAGGTTAAGATTGAGTTCTAACCAATTTATTTATTTTTTAGCTGAAGACTGCTAGGTATTCACTTTTGTCG